>NC_056733.1:556660912-556960912 GCF_019279795.1 Protopterus annectens
CACCCTGAGCATTTAAAACCTTGGCTCGAGATGATTGTCATTGCTGAAGTGACGCCCTGACTCCATGTGCAAAATGGGAAAAGGGGTTGAGGATAAATAAATGGATGGATCTTTGTTTCATATTGTTCCCCTGTTTGGCTTGGAAAAGAAGGGATTTTTTTGTTTTGTTTCTTAGATGAGGAAGAGGATCTCGGAGATATGTAAGGGGGACCTCAACAATACTGAAAACTTTTAGTTATGTACTTACCATAACTTTAGATGTTTGGGATCCATCTCGCCTACATTCAATACTGATGGGCTCGGAGCCGATCCCTCGGCTCCGACTCGGCACGCTATGCTATAGAGCGAGGCCTCTTATTGGCTGAGCTATTTCTTATCCCAGGATGCACCACCACTAATCCCCCAGATCTTGTTTGTTCGCATTCATGCACACATGCACAACTTGTTTATATAACATTGTTAGATGTTTCAAGATGAAACAACAGGATTCGGACCTTCTGATATCCTCTGATCTCTAAGGAAGGGGGAAGGAGGGTGGGTTATTGGGAATGTAGGCGAGATGGATCCCAAACATCTAAAGTTATGGTAAGGACATAACTAAAAGATGTTATGTGATCCTATCTCGCCTACATTCAATACTGATGGGACAGCGTCCCTAGCACCTAAATCCTGGGTGGCTCATTGGAAAACACTCCTGAGCACTGTGGAACCAAATGAAGCTCATCCTCTAGATGCCACATCCAATTTGTAGTGGGAAATGAAAGTGTGCGGGGAAGACCATGTAGCCGCAGCACAAATGTCACTAATGGCAAGCTTAGAATGAAATGCTATCGAAGTAGCCATAGCTCTTGTAGAATGAGCCTTGACAGGGGTGGTAAGCTCTTTGTTAGAATAAGAATAAGCTTGAGTAATACAGTCACTGATCCATTTGGCAATAGTGACCTTTGTAACAGCTTTGCCCAATTTATTGTCTGCAAAGGATACAAACAACTGATCCGTTTTCCTTGTTTGTTTGGTCCTATCTAAATAAAAACGCAACTGCCTGTGGACATCTAATGTGTGGAATATGAATTCCGCTTTGTTAGAATACTTCGGAAAAAAGACTGGAAGTTCTAACGATTGCTGTAGGCAGAAACTGGAACAAACTTTAGGGACAAAGGAAGGATTTGGCCTGAGAGATACTCTGTCTTTGTGAAAAAACAAGTACGGGGGTTTTACAGACAAAGCTTGAAGCTCTGAAACTCTTCTGGCAGAAGTAATCGCCACCAGAAAAGCAGTCTTCCACGATAGAAATTTTAGATCACATGTCGCTGCCGGTTCAAGGGGAGGAAGTTAAGGCGCGTAACACCACATCGAGATCCCATGGAGGAGCAGGATGAGAAATCGGAGGTCTTAAAAGCACAGCACCTTTCAAGAAGGTCTTACACAATCTGTTGCTCATTAAGGGTGGGTTTATAGATTCGTGAAAATTGGAAATCGCTGCCAATTGAACCCTGATGGTAGAGACTGAAGAGCCTTGATTGAAAAGGGAAGTTAAAAATTTTAGTACTTCTGCCACGGGAATAGAGATGGGATCCAGGCCCCGGAGTTGAGCCCAAATAGCAAATCTTTTCCATTTGCTAGAATACAGTTTCTTTGTAGCAGACTCATGGGCCGAAGATAATATGTGTACAACCTCTGGATCCAATGTATGACTCCTGACTATAGTCGGAAGAGGACGAGCCAAGCCGTCAATTTTAAGGTGTGCAGGGACTGGTGGAATAGTCCCGACTGATGAACCAAAAGGTCTGGGATCTGATCCAGGAACCAGGACCTTCCAGAGCATATTTCCGAAGATAGGGAAACCATACTTGACGAGGCCAGTAAGGAGCAATTAAGATCATTTTGCTCCCCAAGAGAGATGCCTTTTGGATCACTCTGGGAAGGAGAGGAACTGGGGGGAAGGCATAAAGCAATCCGGTGGGCCAAGGATGGGCTAGTGCATCCATGGGGCTCTTCCCCGGAGCCGGGGTTAGGGAGAAGAATTTTTTGCACTTCGCATTTAGTGGAGTCGCGAAGAGGTCTCAACACGGAACTCCCCATCTGCTGAAAATCTGACTTGCAACTGTCATGTTCAGAGGCCATTCGTGAGGAGAGAGGATGGTTCTGCTCAGTCTGTCGGCTATCACATTGGACTTGCCCAGGATATGAGTAGCCACTAGAAAGCGTTTGGTCGAGACTGCCCATTCCCAGACTCTCATGGCCTCTCTGCAAAGAGGATAGGATCTGGTCCCTCCCTGTTTGTTCAGGTACCAGACAACTGACATGTTGTCTGAGTGAACGGCAATTACGCCCTGAGGGAGGTAATCGTGAAGGGCTTGAAGGGACAGAAGCACCGCCCTCATTTCTAGGATGTTGATATGAAGTAGGGTCTCTTCTGGGTGCCATTTGCCTTGGACTGACCTGCCCAGGGAATGCCCCCCCCCACCCCATCTGGGAGGCGTCCGTGGTCAAAGTGGCCGCAGGAGGAGGTGGAACAAAGGGTCGTCCCTGATCCAAATTGGAGGGCACTAGTCACCAGCGAAGGTCCCGTTTGCATGTTTCCGTGATCCATATGAGGTGACTGAGAGGGAGTTCCTGAAAGGACCACTGAGCTGAAAGAAGCCACTGGAGAATTCTCATGTGCAACCTTGCCAAGGGGACTAGAAGAACCGTGGCGGACATGGATCCTAATAGCTGCAGGACCATCCTGGCTGGGGCTTTGGACCTGGGAAGTAAGGCTCGAACTTGAGTCTGTATGGTTTGTATTCTGTCTGTAGGTAGATAGACCCGCATTTGGTTTGAGTCTATCTCTACCCCTATGAATCTTATTGGCAGCAACACAGACTTTGGCCAATTGAAGGTGATTCCAAGGGAATTGCCCAGTGATATAGTGGCTTGTAGGCTCCGCAGTAGTAGATGCTTGGAGGTGGCAGTTAGGAGCCAGTCGTCTAGATACGGAAACACCTGGAATCCTAGACTTCTCAGGTGAGCAGTCACGACTGCCAAGCACTTGGTGAACACCCTGGGGGCTGTGGTGAGACCAAAGGGCAGCGCGCGGAACTGAAAATGACTGCCTCCTAGGCTGAAGCGCAGATGTCTCCTGGACACTTGATGTACCATGATATGGTAATAAGCGTCCTTGAGATCTATGGAGCACATCCAAACACCTTTCTCCAGCAATGGGAGAATGGTTTGTAGGGTGACCATTCGGAACTTGGACTTTCTGACTGAGCGGTTTAGGATGCTGATGTCCAAAATGGGCCTCAAGTCCCCGGTCTTTTTTGGCACCAAAAAGAATCTTGAGTAAGTCCCTAATCCGATCTGGTCTGCGGGGACCGGTTGGATGACTCCTTTTTGCAGCAGCTTTGAAACCTCTGAGGCTGCAGTATCCCGTTGACTGGGTGGCGGGTCCGGGATTTTTTTGGACTGAGGTGGGGAGTGAGAGAAAGGGATGGTGTAACCTCTGGCGATAATTCGAAGCACCCATCGGTCCTGAGTGATACCTTCCCAGGCTTTCAGGCGCTTCGAAAAACGACCCCCGACTGGCTCCGGAGCTGCACAGTCGGGCAATCCCTCAGGGACTGTGAAAGGCTGAAGAGCCACGAAAGGACTCGCGGTCTCCAGTGTTGCGAGGGCCTCTGCCGCCTCTGGGACGGCGTCTTCCAGAAGAATTTCCCCCTCCCCTGCCTCTGGAAGGGGGATCATCCTGCTGAGAGGGGTAAGGCTTCTGAGATCTACAGAACCACATTTTCCCTCCTCTTTTAGCCTTGGGATAAGGCCGAAAGGGAGTGGAAAATCGTGCCCCTACGGCAGTCAGAGTCTTACCCTCCTGTCCGCAGTGGGTCAGTGTGTCCTTTACCTTGGGTCCAAACAGGGAGGACCCATCAAAGGGGGCGTCGGCAAAGGAAGACTTAAAGGCCTCTGCGAAATGACACAGGCGGAGCCAGGCTTGTCTCCGTAGAGCAATGCCTGTACTGCCGCTTACTCTTCGGCCGCATAAGAAATGAGCCTCATGGACGAGTTTGAGATGGACGACAATGCAGCCAGCTGAGAGCCAACCGTCTGGGCCAGCTCCTCAGGCAGGTTACCCAAGAGGGTATCGGAAAGCTCTTTAATCAGATCCCTCTGAAATCTAGTAAAGTGCGTAAGGTAGTTCAAGGACCTTAATGTAAAGGCCGCTGAACTTAGGGTGCGCTTTCCGTACCGATCCATGCTCCTAGACTCCTTATTAGGAGGATGGACGGACGTCGAAGCCTCTGCTACATCTTGCTGGGTAGCAGATGCCACCACCAAAGCATCTACAGCCACACCTTTGGTTAGAAATTCTTTTTCAGGGGGTGCCGAGAGGAACTTATTCGGACGAGCAGGCACCGGTTCCACAGAGTCTGGGTGTTCCCACGCCCTTCGACAGATCAAGTCCAAGAGCTCGAAGGGCGGAGACACCCAGGAGGCGGAGGGCTGAGCCCCGAAGGCCTTAAGGAACACCGACTCATCAGCAGAAGGGGGGTTTGGACTGCCAGCCGTCTCGTTGTTTAAGGGCTTCCAGGATGTCCGCAAAGGAGACATCATCCGAGGACGACTTAGGGGACCCTCTGCATCATCGAGATCAGTGTCTGATGAAAGAGATTCATCAGGGGAGTCAACGTGCTTTCTCTTGCACGATCTTTTCCTGGGGGGTTCTTCCAAAGAGGCTTCAGAAGGACCTCCAGGAGGGGGGGAAACCCCAGTGGGGGTAACCTCAGGCCCCGGGGCTCCACTGTCTAAGGACAGGGGGACTGCCAAAGACCCAGTCTCAGTATGCAGGGAAGGAGCTGGGGAGACCGTGGAGGTAGCCAAAGAAGATTTGGCTAACGCACTCCTCATAGCCCTGAAGGCGGGACCACCAGAATCCTGGGAGGGTCCCACCTCCGTGGCCACGACAGTAGATGGCACTCCTGCTGCCGATGTACCAAGAGGGAGACTTGGGACCGAAAACATCAATCCCGAAGCATCCCCCCCGGGGCCGACGGAAGAAGTCCGTGTACTGAACTCCGACCCAAGAGCCAGAGTTGGAGTAAGGGTCGGGCCTGACCCTAAAACCTCCACCGGCTCCACCAGCACCGGCTCCAACGGTGCTGAGGCTGTTGGAGGAGGAACCATAGAAGGAAGATGGACCATCGGCTCCGAAGCCGAATGGGCTGGAGCCGAAACTAGCTTTTGGAACACCGTAGACTGGAAAAGTCTTAGGAGCACCCTGTCGATGTCCAAATCAGACATCTTGGATGATCTGGAGGATACCGATCGGGCCCGAACCGATTTCTCCATCGGCTCCAAAGGGCTAGGGGACTGGCTCCGAATGGATTCTACCACTATCGGCTCCGAGAGAGATCTCAAGGCAATTTCCCTCGGTGCTGATAAGGACTTCGCCCGGGGAAGAGTCTGAGCCGGTAACCCTCATTGGCTCCAATATCAGTGGAGCCGATGAAGGTGACCCGCCTCTCGATGCCCCAGTCCTCGGCTCCGAAACCAGAGGGGTCGAGGCTGGAGGCATCGAGGCAGACCATTCCGCCCTCGGCTCCGTGGAGCCGATGGAGAAGTCTGCCTAGGTTTTTTGGCAGTCGGTTCCGACAGACTGGTCGGAGCCGACGCTTTCTTCTTTTTTGAAGGAGAGGGAGACTAAGATAAAGCCTCCTCGAAGGATGGCTTGATTAACCCGTTAAGGATTAATTTGTTTTTCCTCTCCTGGAGGACCCTTGATGAGAAGGCGTGACACACGCTACATGATTCTTGTAGGTGCTTGGTGCCTAAACAGTAAACGCACGAGGAGTGGTCGTCCGTCATGGACATCTTAAAACCACACCTCGTGCATTTTTTAAACCCGGAGGGTTTATGCTCTTTGGACATGACTAAATTAGAAAAAGCACACCTGTCTAAAGAGAAACACCAAAACTTAAAGTTTAGAACAGAAAAAATAAAGTTTTTTTTTTTTTTTTTTTACACAATACAGATGTACAAGAAAATATTCCACACAGAAATAGAGAGAGAGAGTCAAGACCCTCTAACTTAAACGGGTACTTGACCCACAAATAAAACGCTAAGATAGCAAAGGCAACAGGGGAAGGCCCCTCTAACTAAAACGGGAAACCTTCCCTTGACGAAAAACACAAATTCCTAAACAAAACTGTTCAATACACACTCAAATCACAACAATAGCTGTTAAAACAGCTTTTGGGTTTAAAGCGAGCAAATTCATGACAGGAAAAGCCTAAATAAATTAGTACTTAGCCCAGCCAAGTTGAGACCACGTCTAAGCTTGTAAGCGGCAAACGAGATCTGGGGGATTAGTGGTGGTGCATCCTGGGATAAGAAATAGCTCAGCCAATAAGAAGCCTCGCTCTATAGCATAGCATGCCGAGTCGGAGCCGAGGGATCGGCTCCGAGCCCATCAGTATTGAATGTAGGCGAGATAGAATCATATAACATCTCCCAGTTTTAATTCTCTCTCATATCTAACTGTTTAAGGACCTGAGTAGCAGATTGGTCAAACAAAACCTCTTTATCTAAAGCTTAAAATATGTCAGACTTTACGTCATCAGAAAACTTCTAATTATGTAACAAGACATACCTCCTCAATACTAAAGCAGTGGCCTTAGATACAGTATCTTTACAAATATTACACATTCCATAAGGGATGTTTTGATACTTGAGAAATATCAGAAAAATTGAATTCAGATAGATACTAGCTATAGGAGGAAGTGTAGTAGATAATTCTCTCAAACTGTTTTTTTGCACAAAAAAGAACAAACTTTCTCATAAGTCTGACAGTTAAAAATTATATACATCAAAGTGGAAAAAGAAAGTACAGTTGTGTACACTTACCATAAATGTAGATGTTCGAGTATATTCACTGTTGCAGTCATCACACTTGGGTTATCTGCCTACAGGTAAGCCCTCAGTCGGCCCGAATACCAGAGACTTAGTATTTCTGAGTCGGTTGCTGTCACTCCAGGACTGACTTCAGGTTGTCAGGGGTATAAAAACTGGCAGCCGACGCCATTACATCAGTTTTTCTTACCCCAAATGTCAGAAGCCCCCCCAAATAGGGAGCCAAGTTATGGAGGGGAAAAAACACCACCAGTATAAAGTAAATAACCAATGCTAATACCCCTGAAAGGGGTGAGTAGTAGACATAGAGAGAGAGAGACAAGGAGGCTGGAGGGAGGGAAACCAGGACTACAACAGTGAATACACTTGGACATCTTCATTTATGGTAAGTGTACACAACTGTACTATGTTCTTCATGTTTTACTGTTGCAGTCATCACACTTGGGTAGATTCCCAAAGCTGAAGGGTGGAGGTAGTCAAGAAGAGTTGGGGCTGGCTAGTATGCCCTGAAGGACTGCTGTTGCAAAACCCGCCCTGGATTTGGAAAAGACAGGCAGGTAGTAATGCTTGGTGAAGGTGTGTACAGAACTCCAGGTAGCAGCTTCCAGGATGTCCCTGGTAGGGACTCCCCTGAGGAATGCTGTAGAGGTAGAAGTTGCCCTAGTGGAATATGTTCTGACCCTCTGAGGGGTTGGTTTCACATGGTGCTTGTAGCAGAAATGGATGCAGTGTGCTATCCATTTGGAAATTGTTTGTTTTGAAATGGCCTTGTCCTCTGCCCCTGGTGCAAAGCTGACTAGTAACTGGTCAAATTTCCTGAAGGGTTTAGTCCTATCAAGGTAGAATCTGACTGGTCTGTGCACGTCTAAGGAGTGCAGGATCCTTTCCTCTTTATTTTGAGGATTAGGGAAGAAAGTTTGCAAATGGAAAGATTGGTTGAGAGCCACACTGGACACCACTTTAGGCATAAAGGAAGGGCTAGTCCTGAGGGAAATCCTGTCAGCATGGAAAATAATGAAGGGTTCCCACAGCCATAAGTGCTTGTAACTCAGACACTCTTCTAGCTGAAGTGATGGCCAGAAGCAAGGCTGTTTTTCAAGAGAGGAATTTTAACTCTGCTGATGTTGCAGGCTCAAATGGGGGAAGCGTGAGCTTTTCCAGTACAAAGTTGAGGTCCAAAGCAGGGGTGGGTGCTCTCCTTGGCGGCCTTAAGTTGTTTGCCCCTCTCAGGAAATGTTTGATAAGAGGGTGAGAGTAGAGAGGTGGCTCAGTGTTGTAATGAGCCGAAATGGCAGAGGCATGGATCTTAATGGAGGAGAAGGATAGGCCCCTGTGGAGTAGATCTGCTAAGTAATCCAGGATTAGAGGCAGGGAGGGCAGAGTTATGTCCTCTCCTTTAGATTGAATCCAGGAGCAGTACCTTTTCCACTTATCAGCATATGACTTCCTTGTATTGGGTCTTCTGGCTTCAAGAATGATGTCCACCACCTGCTTGCTTAGGCTAGTTACTGGAGGAGAATTCAAGGAATAAGCAAGGCTGCAGGATTTAGGGGTTTGCAGTTGCAGATGCAAGATATGTCCCCCCCTGCTGAGAGAGCAGAGTTGGGTTCTGGTGTAGCTGCCAGGGTGGCACCGGTGACAGGCTGCACAGGAGTGGGTACCAGTGCTGGCGTGGCCAGTCCAGGACAATTAGAATTGTCCTTGGTCTGGCCTGTCTTATCTTGAGCAATACCCTTGAGAGAAGGAGCAGGGGAGGAAAGGCACAGATAGAGAGATTTACCCACTGGAAGGATAGGGCATCCACTTTTCAGGCCCTGCTGTGAAGTGTCCTGGTGCAGAATTTGCTGAGCTGGTGATTGCAGGGAGAGGCAAGGAGATCCACCTCTGTGGTCCCCCATTTCTGAATCAGAAGGTTGAAGGTGCTGGGCTCTAATTGCCACTCGTGTGGGTCTAGGAGATTTCTGCTTAAGTCATCTGCCAGTGCGTTTTGTTTGCCTGGCAGGAATTGAGCTTGCAGATGGACCTGCATGTCCAAGGCCATGTTCCACAGGGCTGTGGCTAGCCTGCAGAGTGGGTTCCCCCCTGCTTGTTGATGTACCACATAACTATGGTGTTGTCTGTTTTTATTAGTGGGTGTCCTGATGAGAGTAGGTATCTAAAAGCTGTCAGAGCATGCTGCACAGCTAGCATCTTTTGTTGGTTGATGTGCAGATGAATTTGACTTGGGCTCCAGTGGCCCTGAATGCACTTGCCGTCCATGTGTGCCCCCAAGGCATAGTCTGACACGTCTGTGGTTAGGGTCTGGGTGGCAGGGGGTTGAGTAAAAAGCAGATCCTTGTTGTGCTTGCATGCTGCTGCCCACCAAAGAAACTCTGTCCTTAGACAGGGTGTGAGAGGAATGACGGTTTCCAGGTCCTGAGAATGTTGGCACCAAAGACTTTTTAAGTATCACTTTAGTTTCCTCATATGCAGTCTGGCATATGTAATTAGTAGGATGCATGAGGCCATGAACCCTAGGGCCTGCAGGACTTTCCTTGTGGATAGCTGGGTTCTGGTGGCCATTTGAGTAAAAGAAGTCCGTCACAGATGGGCTTGTTTTTCTGGAGTGAGGAATGCCATCTGGGATGCTGTGTCCAAGTTTGCTCCCAGGAATACCATCTTTTGATAGGGGACTAGTTCTGATTTTTTTTCATTGATGGTGTACCCCACGGAGGTCAGAAGGTTTTTTACAAATGTCAGGTGCTGCAACAGCATTTCCTGTCTGCCTGAATCAGTGCAGGTAAATATAAATATTTATCTGTCTAGAGTAAGCAATGGCTGGAGCCAGGCATTTTGTGAATACTATGGGAGCAGTGAATAAGCCAAAGGGAAGTGCAGAGAACTGATAATGAATAGATCCTGCCCTGAAGCATAGGTAATTCCTGCATGACTCCCTTATAGGGATGTGCAGATAGGCTTCTTTTAAGTCTAGGGTGACTAACCAAGCATCTTTGGCTAGCATAGGTAGAAGCTGCTGCCAGGTGAGCATTTTGAATTTTGGTACCACCAGGAAGGTGTCAAGTGCCCTCTTTTCTGGGTACCAGGAAAAGTCTGGAATAGAATCCTTGACCTATCTGTCCCGCAGGAACCGGTTGAATTGCCCTTATAGAGAGCAGGGATTGGACTTGGTTTTGAGCCTCTGCCCACTGGTTTAGAGGGAGGCCTGGGAACCCTTTTGGGGTTGGCAGTGAGTGGAAGTAAAATTTGTACCCCTGGGATACAATGTTGAAAACCCATCGGTCTTTGGTGATGGGGATCCAGTTTTTTGCATGAAGGGCAAGTTTTCTCCTAAGGGCACAAGCAGTTGGGCAGAGGAGGGGGGTGGAGTTGAGAAGTCATTGGGAATTCTTTCCGTAAGGGGGTGGTTTAGCACTCCCTCCTTTAGAGGTGGAGGCACTCCATCGCTTAGATCTCTGCATACCCAGAGACTGTAGTCTGGGGGGGGGGGCTGTTTCCCCTGGGTCTAGTTTGAGATGGCCTTGAGGAGGCTGGAAAGGACCAATGTTTCAAAGGGCAATGCCTACTGAATCTAGGAGGCTGTACTTGCAAGAATTCTTTGACCGTATGCATAGATTTAGCTTTTTCCTCCATCTTTTTAAGAACCTCTTCTGCTTTGGTGCCAAACAGGTTGTCCTTGTTCAAAGGAGCGTCTAGTAACTTGGATTTAACATGATCTGGCAAGGTCTGTTCCTTAAGCCAAGCCATGCCTTCTTAGTACAGAACCAGTGACTGCTGCCCTGCAAGATGTTTCTAGGACATCAAAGCCACACTGCAATGTATGCTTGCTGACTTAGCTTGCAGAATGCATAAGCTCTTGCAATTCTTTATTTTCTGCACAGCCTGTAAAGGTAGCTATATATTTGCTTAATAAGTTCCATAATATGTTGTTGGTACTTCAGCATGTGAAACAGACAATTCAAAGCCCTAATGGCAAGAATTGCAGAGGTATATACTTTCTTACCCCATCTGTCCAAAGCTCTGGAATCCCTGCCCAAAGGGGTGGGACTCTTAGCTGTAGTTGCTTTGATACCTTTAGGCCCCTGGGAAATGACCTCTGGGTCAGCAGTAGGATTTTTGAAAAGGAATTTGTGAGAGTCAGGTACTCTGTAGTACCTGTCTGGTTTCCTAGGAGCAGGGGGTAAAGTATCAGGAGTAAGACTGGATTCCATAAAGACATCAACAACTTCCAGGACTGGGGGTATTGCTAAAGGCCTATGTTGTGGCAAGTCTAGAAATTCTCTGAGTCTCTTTTTGGACCGAGGATAGTCTTGGCATTCCCAATGGAAATGCTCTCAAAGTATGTAAGGTTTCACCAAAAGAAAACTCCTCTGGAGGAGAGGCAGAAGGAATGGATTCCTCTGCATCTGAATCCTCATAAGTAGATAAGGGCATGTCTTCATAATCAGAACCCTCAGTGTCTTCGGACTCTTGGTCTGTTAAAGCTGTTCGGGACTGATCTCTCTTTCACTTAGCAGGGGAAGGCTGACTTCTCCTAATCAGCATAATAAGGTCTTCTGCCATTCTAAGCATTTGATGTTGTGGCAAGGGAGCAGGTGCATGAGCTTTGGTCGTCAGTTTTCTAGGCATAGTGCGTACTTTTAGTCTTAGAAACTCATTAGTTTTAGACAGAACTGAAGTCGTCTGTTTGTGTTGAACATCAGTAGTAAACAGAACTTCCTCAGAAGCCGGTGCCTACTCAGCAGCTCTGGACCCATCCAAGGTAGAGAAATCCACAGATTCCATAATCAAAGAAGAGTCTTGCAGCATACTGGACTCTGAACGGGTCTCGGTAGAGGCCTGCGAATCCAGTGAAGTGGGCATCAGGAGCTGCGAAAGCTCCTCACCGAGTACCAGTGAACTGGCAGCTAGCTTAACGGAAGCGTCGTCGGCAGCTTTGGACCTGTGCGGTCTGTCTCTGTGTTTATCCTTAAGTTTTTTCGGAATATCGGTAGTCGGATGGTTTACCGAAGCCATTTCTGAATACAGAGATAGAGAACAGTAGTTAGCGACAAAAAGGGCCTTACGATGAATGGTTCGGGCATTGAACAAAGCAAAAAACCAACAGCAAGGTACATCGTGGTCTGGGACTAAACAGGTGATGCAGTAAGAATGAAAATCTTGGTGTGGTACTTGCTTTCCACAGGCAAGACAATTGTTAACTTTTTCTGACATCAGAGCAAGAAAAAAGGATCTCCAGCGGGGTACTTAGCTTTAAAAGACTTCAGGATGATTCAATTCGTAAACGAAAACTCAGGTAGCGGGCGACCGGCACTCGTGCAAACTGCTTCTGCTTCGGGCTCCTCAGCAAGAAAGACTGATGTAATGGCATCAGCTGCCTATTTATATACCCTAATGACCTGACGTCAGTCCTGGAGCAACAGCAACTGGCGCAGAAATACTAAGTCTTTGGTATTCGGGCCGACTGAGGGCTACCTGCAGGCAGATAACCCAAGTGTGATGACAACAACAGTGAAACACGAAGAACATCTCTTTCCAACATCTTTCATTCCTTGTCCACAGGGGAAGGACTGGAGGACATCAAGAGCCTGTTCCCAGCTGGTGAAGATGTGGATATGGCTGCAGGGTTAAAGCTGAGATGAGAAAACAAATGCTTGTTAGAGTAATTTTATAAAGCCATCTGCCTTTTTGGGAACTGAAAGTTGAGAAATAGGGTTGAGCAAGGCTGTCACTAATGGAGGAATGGCAGTAGAATGAGGCACATCTACTTGTAACATATTATGTCTCCTCAGTTCAGGGGGGATTATCCATTTGTTCCCATAAAAATACCACTTTCATCTTGGGAAAAGGAAAATTCCACCAAAGGAGGTTGTGAGGGTGAAGTTTTCTCTGAGTCACTGTCACATAACTTGCAACTTTTCTGAACTAATGTATTCATATTATGTCTAATTTGGTATAATTACTTAAACTTTTAACTGTTTTTTGCATTACATTTAAAGACTGTAACATTACTGTTCCTAAAATGTTTCGTAATACATTGGAGCTTTTCTCCCTTGGCCTCTACTGAAAATGGGTTCCTACCCAGTCGAACTTTCCCAGTAATTAAATGTCAACAAATAAATAAATAAATACAATAGAATGCAATAAGGATTACCATTACTTTGCATTTGATCACTTTCTGCATAAATCTGGAAATCAAGGGTAGAGGGGGATAGGCATAAAGACTCTCAGGAGCCCAGTGAAGGCCAGGAGATCTCCTGGGCACTGTCCCTCCTGGGGAATCATTGCAAAGACCTTGCTGCATTTGGTGTTGGACAGGGATGCACAGACATCACAGCAAGCTTGGCCCCAGGAGCTGAAAATATGTTGTGCCACCAAGAGATTCAGAGTCCAATCATGAGGAGTCAGGCTAGGTCTGCTCAACTGGTCTGCAAGACAACTGGACTACCTGGGATATGCAGTTCAACTAGAAAGCAAGGTAAAGCCATCACCCACTGTCAAACTCTCTTACCTTCATGGTATAAGAGGTAAGTTCTAGTCCTTACTTGCTTGATGTACCAAACAACTGTCAGTGTCCATTTGCACATTAATGTCCACTGGTGGAAGGGAGTTCTGAAGTTCCTGCAATGTGAGGAGGACTGCCCACATCTCCAAGTCACTGAGGTCAAGTGCTACACTCTTCTGGACTCGTATCCCTTAAAACATTGCCAACATTTTTTTGGAGAACAAAGGGTCTCCTGGAAGGAATATAGGGGAGTCTTGCCACCACCATAACTCCTCTTTGCAAAGGTTGGTTATGATAATAAGAGTTAAAAATAGGATGAAACACTCCAAGACCACTGAGCCCTTACAAACCACTGCAGAATCCTCATATGAAAGTGAGAAAATCAGACCTTTAGTGTAGACGAAGCCAACAAGTCCCAGAACTCTGATAACTAGGGCATCTATACGGCAACTGGAGTGAAGGAGCAGCTGACTGGCCTCCTCCTGAAGTATAAGGACTCTGAAGGGAGTGATACTACAGATGCAGTTGTCTGTAACTGACATCTGATGAACTAATTGGCTTGTGTTGGTTGCAGAAAGGACTTTTGGTGTTTATAGATATGCCCAAGGACAGCCCTAGTTGGATAAAGTAGTCCCTGGCAATGACTAATGATTCCATGGTTGGAGGAGCTAGGACCAAGTCATCTAGATATGGAAAAACTCAGATCCCTTTTAGACACAGGCATGCCTCTAAAATGGCTATGCACTTGGTGAATGCCCAGGGGGCTGTAGTGACAAAAGGGCAGGAAAGTGAACAGGAAATGACTGGATCTCTAGTGGAAGCAATAGTATCTCTGAGAAGCCTTGGCTATTTTGATGTGGAGATAGGCATCAAGTAGACATCAATAAAAAGGTGACATACGGGATATAGATTCTGCCACAGCAGCACCCTAGGCAAACAGCTTAAGTCATTGGTTCTCAAGGTATATTGATAAGGAAGATAAGCAACTACAAAGGGTCTTAGGGACAAATACTTGAGAGACGGAGAAGTGTATATGGTCGTGGGAAGCACCTACGCACTTTATGAGGAATCTGCCTCCCACATTGACATTTTCCCTTCTTGGATGACATGAACATGTGTGAAATACAATTAAGAAAAAAAGTAGAGAAGAAACTGCAACAGGACACTTATCTGAAGATGGCTTGGTAACCAGCACGGCAGAAAGGCTTTCAGACTGGTGGCAAAGAAGTTCTGAGTGCTTTGTCCATATGTCACCTTTATGCCTTACATAGGGAGCATAAGTGTGACGTACAACATACTTTGCCTGTAAAATCTAAAGGCTTTGGCATACTGGGCAAATGTTGGGCTATCCTTGGCAGGAGATCTCTTATTTAATGGATACTGCAGCAGTGATATGGAAGGACATCTAATGCAAGTAATTTGATATTGACCATCATGTGGTACAGCAGGTCCACTTTCATTGATTGATGTGTACTCAAATTTAAGTTAACAGATTTAATTTATGTAAAATTCCTTTTGCAGCATGCTAGCTGTTTTAATTTTGGCTTGGTTGTAACACAGAACAATACATTTTGGAAAGGTGGACAATGTTCAGCCAACTTATTCTCAACCACAGACAAATGCATAGCTTACAAAGTATTTTATTTCAGCCCAGTTGTTCTGACAACACTTAAGTGGATATCCCTGAAGCAAAGAAGGTGGAAGGCTTTGAGGAATGACTGATGCCTACAACTTGAAGGCCAAAGTCTCAAAACTCTGACCAGGGAACTGTATGAGACAAGTCTGAAGACAACAGCGAGGACACATTGTCAAGTCGACGTCTCCAAGATGTGCTCAGCACAGTGTGTCTTGGTTCTGAGTGCACTGGCTTCTGCAGGTACTAGATACCAAGGAAATAAGACTTCAGGACCCATGGTTAGCTATAAAATCACCTTAGCAGAGACAAGCATCAGGAATAAAGCTAGAATGGGAAATGTTGGGCCAGTCCCAATACTCCCTCAACACCTAAGGATATAGAAGGACCCCCATTTTGGTCTCTTCAGAACGGTCCAAATCATGTGATCAAAATCTGCCTCTCATCATCATCATCTGCCTCCTTTTTACCATTTTTCTACATGGGGTCGGGGCATCATGTTAACTGTAGCCAACTGTCTCGATTCAGTGCCACACTCCTGCCTTCTTCAACACTCATGCTTGACTGTCGCAGATCTTCTTTCACACAATCCACCCACCTCTTTGCTGGACATCCTCAGATCCTCTTACCTTCTTCCTGTCTGTTCCAAATCTTCCTCACAAGATTGTCTTCTGCTTTTCTACACATGTGCCCAAACCACCGTAATCTGTCCTCTTTGATCTTTTCTGCAATTGGAGCTACTTTGGCTTCTGCTCTTATGTCCTCATTTCTTCGTCTGTCCTGCAGTGAGCATCCTATTACATTTCTCAGGCACTTCATTTCCATCACCTCTAGCTTCTTCAACTGTTCTGCCTTTACTGCCCAGGTTTCTGGTCACACCCACTGTCTTGTAGACCTTACTTTTCAACTTCTTTGGCATTCTTCTGTCATTGATTAAACCTGATACTCTATGCCAGTTGGCTGCAGCCCCTCTGATTCTAGCTTTGACCTCTTCATTCAGACTACCCTTCTCCTCAACTACTCCTCCCAGATACTTGAAGCTGTTTACCTGTTCCACTATCTTCCCTTCTATCTCTATTCTCAGCTTCTTCTGATTTCCCCAATTTGCTGACATTACCACCATCTTATCTGTGCTTAGTTTCATCCCATGTGCCTTCAGATTTGCATTCCATTCTCCTATCCTTTGCTGAAGTTCTAGCTCAGAGGCTGCCTGTACTGCCACATCGTCTGCATACAGCGGCTTTGTTGATCCATCCCCTCCAACATGTTTGCTAATGTAGTCCATCACCAGTATGAACAGCGGTGGGCTCGGAGCTGAACCCTGATGTACACCCACACCCACTGGGAACCCCTCTGTGAGGCCAAACACTGTCCGTACTTGAGTCATTGGGTCCTTGTACATAGCCTGCGCTAATTCTACCAATGTTTCTGGGACTTCAAACCACTGCAGTACTACCCAGATCTGCTTTCTCCAAGTCTAGAAATGCCCAGTTGGACTCTCTCCTCATCTCTAGCTTCTTCTCAAGTATCTGTCTCAGTGCAAATATTGGGTCAGTTGTGCTGTTTCCTGATCTGAATCCAAACTGGTCATCTCCCATCTTACATTCTACTACTCTGCATATCCAATTAATTACCCTCTTCAGAGCTTTCATGCAATGTGATAGGCGTTTGATGCCTCTGTACTGCCCACAGTTGTGGATGTCACCTTTGTTCTTGTACACTGGCACGAGTATGCTTATTCTCCAGTCATCTGGGATATGCCTTTCTCTCCACACTATTAGTACACTCAGGAGCCATTTCTCCCCTATCTCACCCAGCATCTTTATCATATCTGCTGTGACCTCATCCGAGCCTGCTGCTTTCCCCAACTTCATCTTCCATAGTGCTGTTCTTACTTCTTCTAGGGTGGGCTCCTCCTCTTCTCTCATTGTATTCACTTTCTGGGGCAGTACAGCTTCTGTGGGGTTTTCTTCATTCAGAAGCTGCTGGAAACACTCCTTCCATCTGCCTTTGATGTCCTCTGGGCTGGTGAGCAGGTTGTTGCTGGCATCCCTTCTGAAGGGTGTCTGACTATCATGAAGGGTATCTGACTATATGCCTTTGATGTATAAGAAGACTTAAAGAGCCTAAAGGCCAAAGTTGATGGAGGCTAAGATAGTATATGGGAAACATCCCACTCTAAGGATATAATGCTGAGAAATGTGAGTGGAATGGTGCCTGTGAGAGACTGGCATAATGGTTAAGGTATTTATCCTAGAGATATAAGGTAAAGGGTTTGCTTCTCACATGGGGTAACTGGCTAGGCTTAAAATGGACCCCAAAGGCAGTTAGGCAAGTACTGATGTATGAACCCATGAATCTTCTCTGAGACTTACCTGGAAAGATGACTGGCTCTGATATCACTGGAGCAGAGGAAGAAGTAGCAGTCTTGAGTCAAAACTGAGACTGACCTAATCCTTGGCAGTTTTGGAGACTAAGAAGATTGTGTGTCCTCAATCTCCTTTTATGTCCAGATCTTTAAATCTATGCTTTTCTACCTGATTTATTTTTCTGATGGTTTCCAGGACTACTCAACCTCTGGAGCTTGGGACAATCTGTAAAAAGATGTTTCATGCCCCAATCATAACTCACAAACCTGTGTGTGTGTTGGGGTGAAATTTTATGATTACATTTCTGGCACTTTTTAAAACTTTTGTTCTTGCCTACAAAGCACAAACAAGTCTAACAACAAGGTATACTACAGAATACAAATGGAAAAGACGCACAACACATTTGATTAATCATCTCTCTTAAGGAGACATTAAGAATAACACTACTATATAACTATTACTACTCACACACACCATATGAAAACCTTTGCAAAGATTAACTCTTAACTATGACTACTAACTTAAGGAAGTTAACAGAATAGCAGTGATAACAGAATGCCCAACTCTGAAAACGAGGAATTTATAGTGAGAAGAAAGGGTCTAAACAAGAAGACAATATTAATCTATGCTGAAATATGAAAATTATATTTTTAAAATTAGGTGTTCTTGCTTGCCACAAAACTCTGAGATCCACCTCTGAATACTGTAGCAGCAAATGATATCAGAGGTATCTTCACGCACAAGGACAGAAAGGAAAATTATTTTTTAAAGGGGTTCAAGGCTGAAGCAACAGTTTTGCTGGCTTGGATCTGACAAGTGGCTCAAGAACCCATGATTTGTGGTGTGACAAGGGAGATGATTTTTCTGAGCTATAATAAAGAATCGGAATTGCCTAGACATGGTAAGGCCTTGCTGTGTTATGGTGGCTGCCAAAAAAGCAATCACTAGAAAACAGAAATCAAAATCTAAACCTAGAAGTAGTGAATATAGTAACAGAGATAAAATAACTGGAATTGAGATCGCTAGAAAAGAGTACGATCAAACTACACAGGAAAAAACGGGAATTGTGGGAACAATACATACAGGGGAGGAATGAGGTTTAAAACAGGGCAGGACTTAAATGAGTTATGTAATTTTTGACTGAAAATGATTGGGTAGATTACAAGTGATATATAATGTTTGCAACTGGGAGTGGGTCAGTATGGTTTATGATGTAAACTGCTTGCAACTAGGATCGTGTCGGTGTGGTTTGTTTTCATTTATATAAATGTATGATTGCTATTTGTTGTAAGTGATGGTTTAATAAAGCTGTTTCTTGATTAAAAAAGGGGCAGAAATTGAATAATTTATGTAATGTTGTTTAGGTTATATGATATAAAGCAATATACATGAAGTACAATGTTTATAAATCTTAACTTGCTAAAACAGTTTGATTACTTTTGTATAAATGTAAATTTGCGTATGTCACAAGTGATAATTCAATAAAGGTGCGTTTAAAAAAAAAAACAAAAAAACACCCATGATTTGGATCGGATACAAAGAATGAACAGTATGTCCCATATTTAAGAAAGGCAACATGTCTAAGGTTAAAAACTATCAATCTATTAGCATCACTTCATCTTTAGGGAAATGTTTTGAAAGACGTCTGTGTAATCTTGTAGCTGATGTTAACCTCTCTACTTATGTAATAAACCTTCAACAGCATGGATTTATTCATATCAGGTCAACATTTACCAGTTTAGCAGAGTTGTATAATCAGATAACCTTGGTCTTTGACACTGTTTTAACCCATGGCATTATATTTTTTGATCTAGCTAAACCCTTTGATTCCCTGTAGTATCATGTAATTCATAAAGTAATTACTAAGTTTGGTTGCAATCCCTGTACAATTAACTGGGTCATAAACTGTCTTTCAAGTAGAAGTTAGAAAGTAAAGTTCTTGGGAGTATACCTCAGGTCTCATTTCTCAGCTATATGCAGTTCCTGCTGAATTAATAAATACTTTTCTCCATCTATCGGAAACCTTAAACTGGGCATCAGAATCTGGATCTTTCTTCACTCTGAATAAATTTAACACAACGTTTTTCTGGAAACCCTGATCTAAGGAACCAATTTTTTTGCAAGGAGTTTGGGCTTAGGAATTAATATTGCAAATAGCTGTTTATTTTAAATTTATAAGATATCACCATGAGCAGGGCTTTAAGTTTAATTGGTCATATGCTTAAAAATCTATCACTGACTGCTGCTTGAGAAGCCTGTTCACGACATGTAGTAGACAGGTTCTTAAATAAAACTGTTTATTTTGTACTTACAACTGGATGGTCCGATGAAACTTTACAATAAGTAAAGCATCTATCTTTACCATACATTAGGAAGAAAGGTTACACCATTTAAAACTGAACTCCTTGCCCCACTGTTATGTCAGAGGCAAACTGATACTACCTTATAGACATTTCATTCTGAAGAACCAAGACTTACTTTAAATCTGTAAATGTATAACTAACAAAACCTTTAGATATGCTACAAAATTTTTGAACAAGCAATAATAAAACCAGGATTCAAAGAAATTTTATTTTTCAAACTAAATTCCTTTATCCATTTATAATTCTGACTCTAATCCGCGGTGGTGCAGCGGTAGTGTTGTTACCTCACAGCAAGAGGTTCCCCCGTTCGATTCGGAGTGTGGGGAGTGCCTTCTGTGTGGAGTCTGCATGTCCTCCCTGCGGTCGAGTGGCATTCCGAAAGACATGCGTGAATGGGCGTGCCTTCGTTGAAGGGTGGGAGTCGAGCTGGCAACTCAGCACTGTAAAAAACTACTGCCAATCATTACCGGACCAGATTTCCGCTGTGGCGACCCCTAACCGGGAAAAAGCCAAAAGACAAACATCCATTTATAATTCTGACTCTGTGACTTCTTTCAAAATCAATTGGGATAAGTGGTTTGGTCATATAATTTCTTCAACCCAAACTTTAGGGAGTCAGTGTCTGTCAATGACCCTCAGGATGGAACAATGTCAACAAACTTATCAAAACATTTTGCATCACAAAGGTTCTGCATAAAAATGTGACTGCTTATTCTCTAACAAAATGGTCTTAGTAAACAAGACTGGAATAAAAATATATACTCCATACTAATTTCATGAAAAAAAAAAAAAAAACATGATCCTGTTATTTTCGGTTGCATTTGGGCTAGCAGCATGTCTGCATTCTAGTGCCTTTGCATTCCCTGGAAAACTGTCTCTTGAGACTTTTGTGAAGAGGCGCTCTGGTTGTATAGCAATATGCAGCTACACCACCGAAAAACACAACAAAGAATTCTTGTTTTCAGGTCAGGAGGCAGAAATGTTATGAGTGACTTACTACAATTCAGATCTCTGCTTGGTTCTACTCTAACTCACTTGAACACCTTTGCTGAAATTACGGCTTCCTCTTTACTAAAGAAACTGGTTAGCTTGTAATTTGACTAGAAAACAGGTAGTAAAATAAGAGACCTTTTATAACGGTCATTAACAAATCAGCACTGATAAACTCTACTACCCTATTTTACAACCTATCTGCAAACACAAAAATGAAATATTTTTCTTTTACTATTAACAACCTTACATGATTTAGCAACATAGGTAACCCAAACTTTAAGAGAAAAGCAGCAGCAACAATAGACTGAGGACGTCTAGACAAAGCAAATGCAGCAGGGAGAGCAATGATGGGGGGGGACTCAAAATCAGCATGGACTGGATAGTAGTAATGCTTCACAGACTTCTATTATGTAATGCAAAATATAAAATGAACTACTGAATACCAATATGGTACAATAACTCTAAATAACATTTTACTAACTACAGTAAGAATTTAAGAAAGAGTAATCAAAGTACTTAGCTAGTTTTGCCAATTGCAGTACTTTTAGTATTAGTGGTAGTTGAATAACCAGGATGAGATAAAGAAAGTATACTGTTCGACATACTCATCAAAAATCCGAAACAAAGACAGCAGCCACCCAAAAATAAGGACAATTTTGAAACATTACTCCAATTCACGTATAAAGTTAACAGAATGACAGGTTTTGCAACAACATGAATTTTGTGAAGAATAAGTATGAAACTCCAATGTCTAATATTACCATTTGAATGTAAATATCAGTGCTTTAATCAAAAATCAAAAATTTTATGAGGGGCAGGTAAAAGTATGTGACAAAAATCAGGGACACAAACACTATAGAAAGCATACATGACTAACAATCAGAGTTGCAGGACTATACCATAACCATTGTCATTATGAGCAGTTTGTTGGGTCTTCTGCTGATGTTACTGTGACGGCCGTGCCCTGGCCCAGCAATCAAGGAGCCTCCATTTTCACCACTAAAACCAGGGAGGTCGTCTCCAAGAAGAGGAAAGGATAACTAATACACACAGTAAAGTACAACTTCCCTTAAGTGCACACAGAGATCACAGTCAGTCTGGGGCCGGTTGCTCCTTTGCTCACCAGGTCCCCAATAAGACTCCCCACTCGCACAGCTATAGGGCTATAGGGTCCAGGTCTCAGCCTAACTGGGCAAGCTAAAACCTCCAGTACCCTCTCTGTCCAAACAGTGTTTCATGTCTCTGCGTAGGTAGCCGATACATACACACACACTTTGAGAAGAGGTTATACAACCACACAGACTTTCCTGGAAAAAGGCTGGCACAGGTTCTCCAGCTGTGCCCCTATTACCCAGACCATACAGTAGTATTTCCTGCCACCACCCAGTTAATTATCAGCTACTAAAAGGCCCTTAAAAGGGTGTCTAATTATTACTGTGCAATATTATTATCCATTTGGTAATGTGACTATTCAGTCTTAAGGCTTATTGGAGTGGCTTATTACAATAAACTCTATAAATATATAATGTACACTAAAGCATACTTTATCTCTACATAAACCAGCCACAGGTAGAAGGTTTTAAAAATATTTAATAATAAATAATCAAAACTCAAGACAAAACTACTAGTTTAGAGATCACACAGAAACTTAAAATAATACAGTAGTACAGGTCTGATTTCAAAGAAAAATACCTAATTAATCTTTACTAGCTTTAACTATTCCTACAAGAAATCACATTGCTAAAACGTACATGTGAGCATAAGGCAAAGTGCTGAGTTAGATGTCCAAAGTCAAAATGCTCCCACTTTTTTCACTGAACAATAGTTTTTAAACAATAACCAACAGCTCTGCTGAGGCCCTCCCTAATTACATCATTTTGACACTTAGGTTTTCTAAGGCCACAAATTGCATTATTTAGCAATCTAACACCTGCTCAGAAACTTACAACGATACAAAGCATTTCACATATACACTCTAGCAGAAACCAGAGCAATAAAGCTCCTCCCACATGTAAATTCTGGTCATAAACTTTAGCTTTAAAACAATGGGCATGAAACCTTCACCCAGACTCACTGGAGACGAATTCTAACATGAAAGGGTCACAACATGCTTCACTGGGCCAGTAGCGTGCAATGTTGTCACATATTTTGCAGTTCCACATTTTACAGTATTCTTTTACACTCAAGAAAACATGCCTGTATTTTTACATTTATTTACAAATGCCAGAATTATATATCAAATTCTATTTGACTAGGCTGGCAGCCTTCGCCCATCTCTCCCATATATTCACAGTTACCCTATGAGCTCTTCATCCACTCAGGCTTCTAGATTTTTAAACAATTAACACCTTTCTTTCTGTAGTCTCCATGTTGTGTAAAACTGACAAAGATGCCAGCTGCAGCTGTCTCTCCTTAGTATGTAGACATCTCACTCTCAGTCTCTAACAGCTCTCACCACACATACACACCACGTTCGATGGCCTTTTCTCATCCTTAGTTGCCACTACTCTGTTTTATTAATTCAACTTGTGTCTACTCATTTAAAGAAATCAACTCACACTGAAACTAACTCATGGGCCTGATAACTGTTAGTACTGTCATTACGGTCTGTTCTTGCTTCATGGCTATGCCCTCTAGCTTAGCACGACCTTAGTGTGTGGTGACACTAACCTGAACCAAACCCTAAACATTGTGGTACTAAACACTATTTTCCTATCAGTACCACTATACAAGACACACAAATACACACACACACACACACACACACACACACACACTCACAATATCAGAGCATACTAATTCATCCATCCCCCCTTAGCCCTTACTCTAATGCTAACTCCAACACACAGAGACACACTCAACTCCAAGCCTGAAACATTCACTATAAAAAAAAGTTTTATATTATTATCCATGCCAAAGTTACTAACATTTGACACCGCATGCTTAAGACTATTCCTGCACTTGACAAAGGATTTATTCAATCTCTCCTGATACTGACAATCTTTTGACTGAGTGATCATTAGGCAGTCCATATACAGAATCTCATAACACACATACACTCTCATATAACCATCCAAAATATCACAGTATGCATTTTCTTTCATTGTGTACATAATATGGTTAGCCAAGTTAGTAGAGCATCAAAATGTGTGCTCTCACAACTGTCTGTTCAACACAATCTAACCTCCTTGTAATACTACAAGTGCTCAGCCAAGCATATTCACCATGAAAAAACACTGACTGAATTCAATTCTATTAATATGTATCAGGGAACTTTGCTCATGTCACATCAAAAAATAAAAACAATTTGGTTTAGGGGAGTGAATGCATACATTTATCAAAAATGCAAAGAAAAAGAAAAACGGCATATCAGAGAATAGGTATCTTCTTTATATAATCCTCATGGTTCTCATTCAGCTGCAAGACAACATGCAAGGATAACAATACTACCTAACATCACACAGCTATGAACACTGGCTGAGTGTTTCCTTTTGAAAAATGCTGACAAGTCTAAGAGCAGCAGAGGGCCTGTCATTAAGGTCTTGCACTATCTCTTTTACAGGAATCATCTCAAAGATGGTGTTTTGAGTTACAAGTCAAATAATCAAATGGATAAGAAGCTCTCAGTTCTGCTGAATATAATAAGCAGCAATGTAAGTCGACTACATTTTTGTAGGACAGCAACATGAATAAAAATACAAAAAGCTTTATGGTTTATGAATGAGGAACTGACACATATACTACAATTCATCCTAAAAATGATTTGGTCAGAAAGACAAATGAAACTAGTGGTGAATTTGGGGAATAAAAAAAATCTGTTCCTGTCTAGGTAATCATCCAGGTACAGCAAATGCCTTTTTTTTCTATAGATTGCAAAAAGGCTCATCACTGATAGTCATATTCTATCCCCTGTCATGTTTTAGGAAACTCCTACAATTATAAAATGACAGGTATTTTCCAGTAGGGTTTAAAAGTCTGAGCTAAAAGATATGCACCACTCTAATGCTGTGGTCTTCAGAAAGTGCCGCTGGAAGCCAGGTACGCCTAAGCTCTCATGCATCTGGTACCTGTAAATGTTAGCAGAGAAACCTTCAGAAAAGAGGTGGCAGATGAGATGGTGAAAGGGGTAAAGCTATTACAGCTCCCTGTAGGTAGAAAAGCAAGAAGGCTTGTCCAGCTTGGACAAAATGTTCAAGAGTAGCACATTCTCTGACTTAAGTCCTGGGGAATCTGTTTGCAGACAATACAACCTCTAACAAAGCAGAGCTGTAGCCGGCTCATCTAGCGCCCTGTGCTGGTCCCTCAGAATTGCATCAAGACTCCCCACCACACACATACACACACTGAGTGAAGAGCAAAAAAAAAGGACTTTGGATGACTATAGAAGGTAGAATGATGCACTAGCTTCTACAGCAGTCAATCCATGTACCCCCCCCCCAAAAAAATACCCTTTGAGTGAAGAGCAAAGAGAAAAAAAAAAGTACTTTGGCTGACTGCAGAACACTGATTTGTGCTCCAGGAGCCAATCAATGCCCTCCCCCCTCCCAAGCTGTTCCAGTGAAAACTAAAAAAAAATTAAAAAAAAAAAAAAAGACACTTGAGCTGACTATAGAAAACTGATTGCTATATTGGCTTCAACAGCAGTAACTCCATGCTCCCCCAGTTCTTCTTGCACCAATAACCCTGATATTCCTTTAAGAAGTTAATTTACATCAATAAACCTTACATACTGTAATTGTTTAGAATTCTTTGTGAAACTTTTTTTAATGTTTAATGTCTATTATTTTTTCTGCTTTTTTGGACCCATCTCCTTGCTGCTGATTGAGTCAGTCCCCTCTTATCTGTCAAAAACCCATTCATTCCGTGGGGACAGAATCAGGCATATTGAGAGCAAAAACCATCATCCATACAGTAGGGGGTGGGTGGGTTGTAGTGTATAAAGTCCTACCTAGTCTATACTGAATCACTGAACGCTTAGAAAAGCGAATGCTGATTCATCGACCTCATGTAAGTGAAACCTTGCACTCTTGAACACTCAGAACAGCGATTTTTTTCCCAGGGAAAAAAATTGCTGTTCCGAGAAACACACACACACAACACACGCACACCACAAACTATTTCTAATGTAGGGGGCTGTGCCCCCCACACCACCCTTACTTAAATATACCAATTCCGAGACCGCACTACAGTAACGAAGAAGGCAAAATACCAAAGGTGGCCAAGTGATTTCTTTCCCAAGGAAAGAATTTGCTTATATGCTGTTTCGGTATTTTGTTGTTTCGCGTTATAAAGTTCAATCAAGATGCATTAGAAAGAATGCATCTTCGATCAGCTAATAGGGAACCAGTCCTACCATCCCTTGTGCATGCTTGTAAACATCCAAAGGGACTGCTCCGTAATGGGCCTTTGCGATACTCATCCATGCCTCTGCATTGTGACATGATTAGTTGCTTGTAAAAATTTTCTGAAAAGAGGACTTTTAGGTGTTCTGAGGAACTTCAAGTTAATTTCATTTTCATGTAATTGCTTTTAACAGAGCATCCTCAGAAACATATTAAGCTGATCATCTGACTGACACAAGCTCCTACAAATCCATTCCAATAATACGGTTAGTCTTTGTTCAGAGAGGCAGGAAGGACTTGCCATTCTCATTTACCTCAATTATTGCATCTGCAAATTATAGGACACTGAAAATAACAGCTCTGCTGAAAATTACATCTCTATTTGTAATGAATAACTAAAATTGACACCTGTTAGAAATCACAGAACCAACATGATCACACATTTCATTACTGAACCATTTATTAAAGAAGAAAAAAGAAATGGTGTGAAAAGATCACATCAACTTCTGGATTGTTTTAGAAGATCTTTACTTCCTCTGAGAGAAAAGCATCAGCTACAGGTTTGTATTGTATCAGAAACAGGAAGAGGCAGCCAGTTATCGTCAGTGATACTGCTAATTAACTAGTTTTCCATGTGAATGACATGTACACCTACCACAGCTGATAAAATATTTATAGGTAATTTAAAGCAGTAGCTGAGCAGGACTCATTAGTTTATAGCTGGAAATTCAATAATATCACAGCATTTTCAGCAATATGACAAGAACACATAGCATTCATATTTCAATTCAAAAGTACTGGCTTACTACACACACACACACACACACACATATATATATATATATATATATATATATATATTAGATTCAGAATCATTCACTACCATTTACAATAAGCAAGTAACACTATCAAAATATATGATCAATAATTGCCCATTTCAAAATCATGTTGGCTTTTTGTATTCATCAGTATGACACTGTTAAAGCAGTATGAGAATGAACATTTAAATAGTAATCAGTGACAAACAGTAAATATGACGCCACCTGGGTGTTCATACAAACTAAGGTTCCATAAATTTACATTTGAACATGCACCAGAACTAGTCAGCAAAGGTAAATATCAAGAGTGAATTTCACAATACTGTTCTAAATATAGACAGCCCACTAAATATACTGGATATCTGCAGATGGCCCTCATAAAAGTGTGTTCCAACAGCCATGATGTTTGCAGCGAGTGTGAACAGACCTCAGAGCTGTAACCAAAGTACCTTCCTAACAAGATGTGACAGCATGCGATATGCAATCAGATTTTCCCAAGCCATAATTTCTAAAGCACTAGGATACTAGAAGAGCAGGGAAAAAATGTTAACGATGACAGCATCAAAATGACCAGTGTGCTATTTAAAACAGCATATCTCAAGCTCTGCTGACTCACATTCCTAAGGGCATGATGAGCAACATAATGATTAGAATTTTAAAATGTCTAGCTCACCAATGATGAAGCAGTCAGCCATGTGTTAATCTTTGATAACAGTATACAAACTGCAAACAGCATGACTAGATGACTGCATGCTGATATACTCATAGAAGACATGCATTTCTCATACACACAGACAAAGAAGTACATTCTGCAGTTAAATGCTAAAAATACTTCCAGCAAAGTAATGTTTATTTTAACATCAATAGTGGACTGCAGCATTCAATGGCCAAACTCTAGTATGTGCTCCCCCATCACAGACTATATGCCTAAATTTAGTGGTCTCTCACATCATCCTATCTAGTTTACTACTTATTACGAACAGTGCAGGAGAAATTAAGTGCCTTCATTGTATTGTCATACCAACTGCCACTCTCACATGGACCGGTATGAGCTAATAAAATCTATGAATGCTTTAGAGCTAGTAATGACGTTGCAATGTAATTTTTGTTGTCTATTTCATGATTATGGAGGGCCATTACAAGTGACCTCTCTCAATTTTCAAAAGTTAGATTGTATTACTCCAAGTTTCTCTGCAATCAACCTTAAGACAAGGACCAGAAATGACTGATAAATGCCATAGCTTCTACACTCACTAGCTTTACCCTCGGCAATCTGAAAGGCATCAAAATCTGCAGCTAATGTGAAAATATATATGTAAACTAGGTAACATTAGTAAGAGAAAAGCTGTGATAAAATTCTTTACTAGAAACACCAACATCAGAAACTGGAACCTAACAGTCCTGAATGCTCTCAATTTACCACTTTTTGGAAAAAGTACCAACAAAAATCACAGCTTTGCTGCTGTAGGTGCAGCTAAGCAAACTTGACATTTATAAGCCATCCTGATATGGTACTGGTCACCTAAGTAACAGAAAATGAGCTAGTTACAAGGATCAAGGGATGTTTTTTACAACACACAACAGGGCAGTTCTGTTACTTTAAACTGTAGCCAATATGCGATGAAATAAACCATGCAAACGTTAATTACTGCTGTAGATGAAAATGGAGACTTACAATATGTGAGCAATGGTCCAGACCACTCATACTTGCAAGAAAGTTCAAGTAAGAAGTCTAATTAAAAAGCCAAGGACTACCCCACTTTCACAGTTCAACCCTGCCTCTAAAACTATTAATTTTATCCACAGATGACATTAAATACATGGCAAGCTTGGCATTCAGTGCTAACATAATGAAATAAATGTTTCTTAATGTATATGTGTAAGAAAGAGTACTGTTCTGAAACAAAGGTTTAAATCTTTAAATGTTCATCTTGTATAGGGGCTTTTGTCTCACAATCCTGATATTATGAAGCAGTTCTTCAGGAAGCATAGTCCTTGAAGACTAAAGTAACTTAATGTTTTATTTTTCTCATACAAATGTGACAGCACTAGAATTTGTATCTAGACAAAGTTAATAATAAATCTAGAATCAATTAAAAAAGCTGCCACAGTGAACGCAATTTAAGTCATACTGAATATGAAATATCAAACCATTTTTAGGAGGCTGCCAAGACATATTACATTCCAAGCAGGAAGCAGCAGCCCATGTCTAAACATAGTCAAACCAAACATGTGACATTCCTTGTTGCAGTGACTTTCAAAAACTATGTAAAGCACTGACCAACTAGCTGAAATTTGATTTTGTCTAATTATCCCATTACATTAAGAAATAGATGGCAAAAAAAATCACAAAACAAACGGAAGGTCTTGGAGTTTCTACTTTTACTGTAATGGCATGAAGAGTTAATTTACGGAAACGTTTCCCAAGGACTCTTATAAATTCTACTCCAGAGGTTGCAAAGTCCTCTCGCACTATGATTTCTCCATTTGTTTTCTAATTTCTTACATTCTATGAAGTCCAATAATATTAGCATGCCAAACATGCCGTCCTGTAAATGTAAGACAGGCATCCTAATGAACGATGCTAGACCATTTTCCCATTTGGTTTTCACTTTGGAGGGTCAGCCTCCTGTGGATACTCGGCCCTTGTTCATCAGCTGTCCCTCAGATGATCAGGAGTCTCAATAGGAAGGAGAATGCATGTTTCACATGCATAAGAATGAGCCTAAAGACAAAACTGAACCTACTTCATGAAAATACCTAATGACGCCGGTGCATAGCCATATACCAATAAAGTAAAACTGCTGTAACACTTTATTCCACTACCTGTAAGCCACCAAACCATGACAATGATGCTGGCCAAATGAAACGTATTATGAGTGCCTTACAGGGGTCTTAGCCTTGTACTTCAAGATGCCCCTGCCAATTTGGCAAAACATTACCATTTTACTTTTCAATGACGTTATCACAGTGCAAGATCAGCAAGGTTTACCCCCTTACCCCAAAGTCACATCACACTACATATTCTTTGTTGGCACAAACCTCTAAAAGGGAGTAAACTTTTCATTTTCCCCTTTGTTTTATGGCACAACACAAGTTTTTTTTTTTTTTTTATTTTGCTTACCAAGTGGAATACTTTACAACTTCTAATAATTAATAGGGCTGTGTTTTCTCCTCTCGATTATTTACAGATTCTACCAGGGTAACTCTAGATAACACTTACCTCTTACTCTCTCTCTCCTATATGGAGCCCCTATCATAGGTTCATAGATTAGTCCTAGGCTAACTGCCCTTGTGAGCCATTTTAAGCCTAGCCAATTATCCCTTGTGAGACTCAAACCCTGCACTTTGTGTTTGTAAGGCAAACACATTAACCATTAGGCCACCCTCTCAACCTATCATGACCAACCTACATGCCTCACTTAGTTCTAAATCTAAACAGTGCTATAAACAGACTCACTAGATTTCCTTGCAACAAACCTTACTGTACCCACCACTGTTCAGCACTAAACACACTTAACTGGCTCAACCTTCCTCACCACTTATCTTATACTCAGCTCATCTTGACCCATAAAAGCACCCATACTACATCTTCCTGTCCAGCAATTAGACCGCTACAATACTATCTTCCAGTAGTGTAGCTTGGAATAAAATTCCTGTATCAATCAGGTCTATCACGCACACCGTCATCTTGTCAAACCATTACTAAAAGGCTTTCTCTCTGCCCCTTGGCTTTGTTCCTACTCCTCATCTGGGACATAACTCTTTAATACCCTTCATTACCTTTCTTACATCTCCTTTTAACAAACTAAATCACTTAACTTGCTTATCCCCTTCTAATACCTCACTTTTACTGTATTTCTTAAACTACTATACCTACTTCTAATTAGCACAACCAAATTACTATTCCATCACTTCTTCTCTAACACTCAGACTTGCTTACCTCCTCTAATACCTCACTCTATTGTATTTCTTAAAGTACTCCTGGCTATCTTATATGACACTTGTCCATCTGTAAAGTCTTAACACAATGCTTGCATATTTAACATTTTTGAATATCACTACAAATTTTATTATAGTGTCTATTATGCTATCTTTCACTGAAACTGCATTATAAAATTTGTTACTGTAAATATTAATTGCATTAAATATGATACCTTGGAGCTCTTCTACCTGTGCCTTTCCTGAAACAGGGCATCTGCGTCCAGTTGGGTTTTCTCAGTAAACAAATGTCAATAAATAAAATAAACAGTTTAGTTTTAAGTCTGTGATTACTCTGTATGCTGGGGTAGAATGGATCTTGTAAGGAAAAGTCAGTGATGTGTCAAGTGCCAGCTCATTATCAAAATACAATGCAAACAAATAGGTCTGCTTGCAAAGTATGGACTGATTAAAATACTTCATAAAACATGTTTGCCATATCTATCAGAGTTTACTCACCAGTATACTGAACAGCATTACATACTCTGGACTTCATGGAATACAGTAAAGTAATCAAATTACCTGGAACAATTATAAGCTGTATTAAATTATCTTTTTAGGACATTCGGTCTTCCCGTTCCAATAATCAGTCCTGAATAGGATGTCTGCCCATTACAATTACACCCCCCCAGGGCAATGTATAACTTCATCAATTAATCTGTCTTGTTTTTCGGATGTGAGTGGGGTACATACCATGACAAAGATGAGCATATCTGTATCATATTTTTTGCTAGTACGAAAGACTTACTACAATATGAAACTTAAATCAAAGAACAATGTAATGCATTTTAATGGATTAAGAAAATGCTTAAAATATTAAACTGCTTGCATTTATTACGCTACTGTACATCCTTTAAAAATGCATAGCTTACCCATTCGCCCACAGGCCTACTATTCAAAAGAATTGTACTACACTTTCTAGCTATTATATGAAAAAGCAGTTCATATTTTGTTTTAGAATTAACATTTAGTGTTATATAAATTACCCACAAAAGCCATGTTATGTGGGTAAATTATTTACCTACATAATCAGCTTTTTAGACAGAACAATACAACCTAGATATTACTTAAAGCAAGCAGATGAAGTTGATAATTTCAATAACAGCCTAGGATGATTCTACAGTAACTACAACATGAATAATTGTGTAAAAAAATGCATGCCTCTTAGTTTCACCTTTTTTTTTTTTTTTTTAAGAGGAACATGATAAAATTATTAGTTCCCTTAGCAGCATGGTGATCTACCAGTTAATGACTCATATGAGACAGGTTTAAAACAAACTAAACTTCCAGTAAACCACTGCCTGCTAGTATGCATACACAACCCGCACAGCCACACCAATATCAATATAATGACAAGTTCAGCATCAGCCACCAATAAAATTGCCAGAGCTTCATTTTGTAATGTAGTTTACAACAACTGGATTACTAAACTGTACCTCAATAAACACTAAACAAAAATGCTGGGATGCAACTGGTTCGCTGGGACTCAGTTTTTAAAAACACAGCTTCATTTTGCTTAGAGAAAAACAGTGCAAATACGGGACTATAATTTCAGAAATAAAGACAAACAAAGGTGACATGATGCACAAATCCCTCCTCCTTTACTGACTGTTACATGCAGCTAGTCTTGTGCTGACAAGCATCTCCTGAAACATACACCTAACAGATTACAAGACACTGACACTAGGTTTGACCATACAGTAATTATTTTAACTTCATGATAGGGAGAAAAAAAAACACTACAGTGTACAGCAGTAAAAGCAGTTTTAAATGCCCATCTTTGTAACTACTACTTCCACTGTCTGCATTCACACAGGGAACTTAAATATTGTCTGTCCTGAAAACATTCATCAGCAGCGTCACTAAAGTATACAGTGATACCCAGCAATATGTTAAAAGTCTAATATAGAAACTTTTACTTATTCTAAGAAATGTCAATAATTAACAAAAGAAGCTTCTTTTCATCTATGCTCAGTAGTAATATAAAAAGGAATAGTGACAAGATATCATTAAACTGAGAAATGTAAACTAACACTAACAGGTTGCAGTCAAGAACTGATCCGTCACAGCTATCAACTTACCCGCACATACCGCAAACACTTGAGCAGTGCTGGACAATAATAGTGCTCCATTTTTCAAACTCAAAACCTTAACTGAAATTATCACAGTAAGCTTGTCACAACAATGCAATTTTTTTGCAAATGCCCGAGTACTCCATAGCAGGGTTTCCTTGTTCTCACTTTTAAAAGAGAATCTGAACAGTGTAAAAGTACTAAAGACATGTAAAATGTATGAACTGCTCGAGTCCCGAGTAGCAGCCACGACCATCGAACAGATGACACTACTTCCTTGCAGTGTGCACAGGCTGAAATAGCTAGACCATGTGATGAGTTTCATTTAATACATGCATCTTTAACTCTTGCAAGTACACTACACCTCATCTGTTTTATGAAAAGCACTACTGTGAAAAATAGGTCAAACCCTACTCATACTAGTCTCTGCAGATTAATCAATGAAATGCAAATAAAAAAATTATTTGACAAGATTCCAAACTGGGTGAGGAATACTGTATTAGTCTGTCACAAAATTTACCTACATTTGTTTTAGAGTTCCTGTCAGTGAGCAAACCAAAGCTAATTTTCAACTGTATTCAATAATTACTCAGGAAATCACGGTTTCTTTTTTCACTTGTCAGGAAGCAAACTGAGCATTCAAAGCCAATTATCCTGGTATGCAGCCTAATGATCTGCAACCCACACAGCACTACTGTTTCCCATGAAGATGTATACCCTGTAATGTGATGGTAGAGAAAGGCTTGTAAGCTCATAAAGTGGTAAACACGATTATTATATTTCTTATCTCTAGATTCTGAACCAATTTGTGTACCATCACAACTCTCTGCTGTGTTCACAAATACAGTCAAGCTGTCTCCATGCCACACAGGAACAGAGTCTTCAGAACTGGCAGACCTAAGGTCATTCAATGACTCAAGAACTAGAAGAGTCACTCCGTGTGTGACATGGAGATAGCTGGTTAACTCATCTAGTGGTGAGGAAAGTGTCCTGGTCCACATGTAGTGCTGACATCCACATATGATGGTTCATAAGCATGCACTGTATGTGCTAGGAATGAACTTTTGGCTCCGCAAAGGAGTGTACATCAATGTGGCAATCATAATGTGTGTGGAAATATATATATGCACTTCAGCAACAGAACAGCAGGCCCTCAAATTCCGCTACCGTTGGGGGGCTACCATTAAAAATTCTCATCGCTGCTGCCTGGAGAATGGATATGGCATGACCGATTCTCACAGTACATAAGGAGCATGAATAGAAGAGATCACCTACAACAAGGTTAAATAGTCTTCATGCATTGGGAGGCAGAAAAAAGTAAATAAACCAATGGGGTTGTGTAATGAGATCTACCTGTCTACCCTATGTTTGATTTTCTATTTCCCAAGATCACCTGACTTGTGAATTACCAAAAATCTAGGCAGTATCCTTTTCCCTGGAGACCTTATTAGCTCAGTCCCTGAACAATTTATTTTCCTAAGTATGATATCCAAGTTCTAATTATGTGGAATTACCTTATTTAAAGTTTAAGATTTAACAACCAACCAAAAACCCCTTGTTATACCTAGTACATACCTACCTCTAGCCACCTCACAACCAAAATGTAATACCCTCATCCAACAGATACATGCTAAAGTTCCCAAAAACTTTAACCAAAAAATTCTTGAAGATTTCAACCTTAATTACTTAGGATCAAAAGCCATTAATGTGTCAGAACTCCTGGCCAGCTTAAGTCTTATCTAAAGCCACTAGACCAAACCCTCAATCCAACAGTCATACATTACTAGGATCTTGTAATAACTAATAATCCCACAATATCTAACCTCACCACACATGCACCTTCACTTCATTCAGTGATCACTGTCCCATAAATTTCTCAGTACAAAATCTAACGTCAAACTAGGCATCAACCCCCATATCATTAAGTGGGTTGCAAATTGGCTCACAGATAGAACCCACAGTGTGAAAGTAGTGGATTCAAAGTCAGACTGCCGACCAGTCACAAGTGGAGTCCCACAGAGATCGTTCCTGGGTCCTCTCCTATTTGGCATCTACTTCTCAGAAGTCCAGGCCAACATGGAGGAATTCTGGCTGACCAAATTCTCAGATGACTGCAAGCTGGGAGCCATTATTAGCTCCCCAAGTGATGCAGACACCCTACAGAAAGCCCTCACTGAGACCAATGACTGGTGTCAAAACCATGGCCTTAAGCTTAATGCCAAAAAAATGCATAGTCATCCCCTTTGGGGGAAAACTCAGTTCCCATTAATTACCACATCGATGGTAGCCCACTGAAGACATTATAACAGATCTGGGTACACAGGTAGACAGCAACCTCTCTTTCGACCACCACATTGCCACTGTGGTCAGAAAGTCCTTCTATGTGGCACATCTCATTACCAAGGGTTTTGCATCCAGGAAGAAAGAGGTCATCATTTATCTCTGCTCTTCCCTCATTAGACTAATCATAGAGTATAATGCCCCATTTGGCATGTACCTCACTAGACACCTGCAACAGTTGGAGAGGCCACAAAAGTACCTCACAAAGAGGATCCTAGGCCTTAAACACATTTCCTACATGGACAGACTCAAAAAACTCCAGATATTCTCTGTCTCATATTGTCTACTAAGAGGCGATCTCTGCTTGACTTACAAAGCCATGTCTGACCCAACTATGTTAGAATTGCTACAGCTAAAGAAATCCCAACCCCTCCGCACCACATGCTCCAGAGACCTCAACCTCATTGCCACAATCAACAGAACATGCTGGAGGGACAGGTTAATAATCCAGTGACTACCCATGCTCAGGAATAGACTTCCCATACATGTCAAGCAGAGCACCTCACTAGCTCTATTCATATGAAATCTTGACGAGTGTATGGGTAACAGAAAGTTCACCCCGGGGATCACTCCAGTGGCTCTACTTGATAGAGGCACTAGGAACTAATGACAGGCGGCACAATGCCAGGTCACTTCTATGAGCTAGGCTTGTAAAGGCCCCAGGGCCATTAGCCTAGTACACACCTATGAACCTATGAAAAACATTCAAAATATCACTAATCTTAAATACCACCTTGCCACCTTTGACTGATTTTTCTACTTGCCATAAAAGACCCCAGTGAAACTACTTCCAACGTTACCAGTATCCTACTGTACCTGCAAAACAAATGCTTTCTCTTGGTACAAAGGCTACATCGACCTCATAACTACGACTCTGTATCTAGCAAACTCCAATACCTCCTCAAATTACATGATGAAGCATGGCATATTGGAAATGCAACCCCATCCACAGATTCCCATGCCAAATATACCTCACTATGCAGCCTAGTCAAGTATTCCATCCACAAATACAAAAACAATCACTATCAAAACAAACAAATCTCACTTTCCTCCAAATCCAAAATATTCTGGGGAGAAATCAACCTGTTGATGGGTCAGAAAAAAAACTCTCATGCTCTGACTTCCTCACTAAGTCCAGAAACCTGCCACCCACTTCTCCATTTACATTCTACTATTCCACTTCAGAAAGATTAGAACCAAAAAGATAAAAACACAAACGGGCTAAATACAAACAGACACTAACTGTTCCTACTCCAGGCCAGTAATCAAGGAGCCTCAATCCTCACCACTGACGCTGGTGAGAGACAGCTACTAGGAACAAAAATGGATAAACACAGTATTTTCATATGCAGCCCTCTGCACCAAGCATAATTTCCCTTAAGAGCACACAGGGAGCATACTCCAGACCTGGGGCTGGGCTCTCTGTCTTTCTCCAGGCTCCAAACAGGACTTCACACTGACCACTTTGGAGCTCTGTGTCTCTGTTCCAAGTAGCTGGCACACACTTGGATATTTGATCTTCACACACACCTGGGAAAGGCTGGCGCAGATTTACCAGTTGTGCCCCCGTCTGCCATGACTACAAGGCAATTACGCTGCCACCAGTCAGCTACTCTAAGGCCCTTACAAGGGTACCCAATTATACCGTTATACCGAGTAAAATTAATACTAATATAAACCGTAGAGTTTGACTAATGCAGCAAGGCTTTCAGGAGTGGTCACATTGTTACTAAAATAAGCATAAGTACTCTCAAGATGTTAAAAGTATTCTCTAAAAGACCAGCCACAATGAAAGGTATAGAAATATTTAATAATAAATAATAAAATAGAAAACATGAAAATGCTGAATATTTAGTTACAATACAGAAGAGTTTCAGCCACAGGAAATATAAAAAATAACATAGTTGGATAGATTCACACAGATATAGAAAAACATTACTTAACTAATCTCACTACATTTTCCTGACTTCTCTAAAGAATTACAATTATTTTATTTATTTCAGTTTGATGACTGAGGAAGTTCACTGGACCTAAAAAGAGACCATTTTAAGTGGAGGCCCTTGAGAAAAAATCCAGTAACAGTGACAAACATATTAGCATATACATATACAAAGCAAATAAGTCATACAGCTTTATGCAGCAGTCTACAGTAAAAAAAAATCTACATTCTACAATAATAAAATCTAGCAACTGTACAGTGTAAGAGTCATTAACAGTGAATTACAATTGAAATTTTACATTCCACAATAATAACAGTAAAAATCTAGCAACACACCAGTCTAAGGGTCATTAACAGTGAATTACATTTGAGGAGGAGAAATTGTTGGAAATAAACTATTAACAAAATCTGGAGGTTAAGGAGGAGTATGACAAATGATGTGAGTGCAGAGATGATGCACAAAGTTAGAATGTGGGTTTTTATATAGGAGGGTCCTATGTGGGGAAGGAGCAAGGACATTACCACTTTGAAGATAGGTGGGAATGGAGGAGGGATTTAAAGTTAGAGTGGTTATGAGTATTCCTAAGGGAGGGAGGAAGAGAGTTACATAGTTTAGCTTAGGAGCAGGATAGCAGCGAGTGTCCAGGTGGCCGGAAATGTTTGTAGATTTTGACCAGGTTCTGATTTTCTGACTTAAGTGAGCGATTAGGAATATAGGGGGTTAAGGAGGTGGAGAGAGAGGGACAGGAGGTTGGGTTAAATATGAGCTTATGGGCAGTGGTGAGTTTAAGGAAGTTTAGATAGTTGGGAAGCTCGAGCCGTTGCAGTGAGTGGGGGGAAATAGTGATGGGATGAGTTCCTAGAGTTGGTGGCAAATTTGCAGATTTTATTGTAGCAGACTTCTAATTTAGTTTGAAGGCTGAGCTGAAGATTCAAGTACAGCCATACATTAGGGAGAGTAGAAGGTATGTGGCGGTGATGGTCTTTCTGGTGGAAAGGTTGAGATAATGGTTATGCCTATATAGGAGTCCTAATTTTTTGTGTTTTTTTTTTTTGACGTTAGTTTGGATGTGAATATCGAATTTTAGATGTTCGTCAATAATGACGCAAAGCAGTTTGGTGTGAGGGACAATTTCAATGGGGGTGTTATTCTGGCTGTTGATGATGAGTTTTTTTCAATGGAGGAGTGTTTAGATGGGGAAAAAAATCATTAATTTGGTTTTATTGGCGTTAAGGGCCAAGTGGTTGTATCCAGTTTTCAGTATTTGAGAACACTGACAGGGTCATCTGTAGAAGGTCGGAAGGGGTGTCAGCTGGGCAGATGACTGCTGAATCATCTGCATACTGGATTAGTGTAGAATTGAAGATGGAGTGGTGAAAGTTGTTTATGAATATATTGAAAAGTAAGGGGCCAAGGACAGAACCTTGGGGTACACCCCAGTAGGGATGTATAGAAAGGAAGAGGTGAAATGTTTCCAGTTAACAGCTGGTTGTCTTTTGGAGAGGTAGCTGGTGAACCAAGCTATGGTGGAAGGGGAGAGACTGAGGGAGGAGAGTTATGATAGGAGTATAGGGTGGGAGACAGTATTGAAGGCTTTGGAAAGGTCTAGGAACAGGGTTGATATGATTTTGCCAGAGCCACAAGCATGGCTAATGGACTCAAGAAAGGAGAGGAGTGCAGTGATAGTACTGTGGCTAGGACGGAATCCATGTTGTGTGGGGGTGAGGAGGTTATTTTGTGTTAGCTAAGGCATCAATTGTGAGTGAATACATTTTTCCAGGACTTTTGAGAGTGGGGAAAGTATGGCAATAGGTGGTGTCAATGTTTTTACCGCCTTTATGGAGTGGGATAATGAATGCTCATCTCCAAAGTGAATGAACATAAGATTCCTGGATGGACCTATTTATTATGATGGAGACAGGGAAGACAATGCTGTTAGCAGATAGTTTGAGGAAGACTGCAGGTAAATTATCTGGTGCATTGGGAGCATGGTTTCAGTTGGAGTTTTTTTATTGTGTGTGTGGGCACAGGGTTGAGGCTGAAGGAAGGCGTTATGTGTTTTTAGAACAGAGGGGAAGGTATGGGGAGGGGGGAATATATTAGAGGGGAGCTGCAGAAACTAGCAGTAAGTTTGGCTATACATTCCACAAAGAAAGTGTTAAATAAAGAGGCTGTTTCTTGGTCAGAGAAGTTAGGGTTTGGGCATAGGTTGTCTTTACTGCCAGGGTGAAGGAGGGAGGAGATAGTATTCCAGAATTTTCTAGGGTTGTTAGTATGTTCACATTGAAGCTTAAAGTAATATGTTTTGCTGTCTCTGATTATTAGTTTTTTTATGGAGTTGCGGAGTTGTTTAAATTCTAGTAGGGTATTAGGTTGCTTATTTCGTTGGTATTATTTCCACTTTTGTCTCTTAGGAGCATGATCTGTTTAGTTTCCTTAAATACCCAGGGAGAAGTTATAGCTTTAACTCTTTTGGTCTTGTGAGGAGCAATGCTATTGAGTAGGTACAGAGAAGTTTCATTAAAGTAGTTGATAACATTGTCAAGGGGAGATTTCTTAAAGATGTCCAGTCGGTTGGTTTTAGGCAGTCTAAAAATGTTTGTGGGTTGAAGTTGGACAGGTTTCGGGTTTGACTGTAGTGATGTTGTTTATGAAGGGGAGAGGGGTACCAGTCAGTAAAGGCTGATAGATGGTCACTGAGGGGGTCAGGAAGGATTCCTGAATCTGAGATTAGATTTGGATGAGAAATTAAGATCCAGTCAATGATGGAGCCGGAGGTTCCATCTTTGTTTGGCCTGGTGGGGGCATTTATTAGCTGGGTGAAGTTAAAGAGGTTGATTGTTTGGGTAGGGGATTGAGAGTTAGTTGTGGCCCAGTTAATGTTTATGTCACCTAGAATGAAGGTTTCATTTTTAATGTTAGAGGAGAGCCAGGAGAGAATGTCTTCTAGCATTGGGATGTTATTACCTGGAGGGATGTAAAGAGATGCTATGATATGCATATGGACTTGTGTTTGTTCAATTTTAAGAGAGCTATAGTTAATTCAGAGTTGGCAAACTTTGGAGTGTGAGTATTGTACGGGGTAACTGAGTAGGTGGAAGTGTAGATTATGGCTACACCAGCTCCTTTTTTGTTGGGCCTGTCATTATGAATCATATGGTAGCCAGGAGGCAGGATTTCATTATCTCTTATGTGTGGTTTCAGCTAGGTTTCTGAGATGGCAACTATGTCAGGCTGGTTGTGATTAAGCCAGGCATGTAGGTTAGGAATTTTATTATGGAGACTTTGGGCACTAATTGTGGTAATGTGAATGCTCTTTGATGCGAGGGGATGATGGAGGGGTAGAGGAGATGGAAGGGGGATTGGTGGGCCTGGATTTGGGGTGAATGTCACTGGAAAGAGAGAGGGAGATATGATCTAATATGAGGGTGATAAAGTCTAATGTGGAGTAGGAGTTTGGGAGGAGACAGGGAGAGTATTTGTTAGGGAGTGGAGGTTATAGTAAGTTAGAAGAGGGTATGACAAGTAGCACTTTGTGTTTATATAAGAGGGTTATGTTTAATGGGTAGAGTTCATGGGTAATAGAGGAGAATGAGGATGATGTAGTATATTGATAGTTAGCGGTATAGTGTAGTGGAAGGGTGTAAGAGGCATAAGGGAGTTGGGTAAGGTAAGTAAGTGTGCTAAGGAGTGCAATGGGCAGTATTAAGCTAAGGAATCGTGTTGGTGATAGACATTGCATTGATGGAGGTAATGACTAAGTTAGGTAAGTAATCAATAGAATAATTAAAAGAGCTTAACAGAAGCTATAATTAGAGGGATTTCAGATGTGATGTATTGGGAGCAGGAGGACAGGTAAGTAAAGTACGAGTGAGTCCTACAGTCAAAAGGAACAGGCAGAAATTAGGAGAAATTGAAAAGGCAAAAGAAGCAGGCAGAAATTAGGATAATTTAGACTAGGGAGATAGTCTACTAGATACACTTTTAACAAGGAAGGAGTGTAACTAACAATATGGGGAGGGGTGTTAAAATACTCCAGACAAGTGGAGTACCTCAGGGTTCAGTCCTGGGACCGTTCTTGTTTGGCATCTACTTCTCTGACGTACAGGCCAACACTAAAAGACTCTGGCTAACAAAGTTCGCAGATGACTGCAAACTGGGAGCCATTATTGAATCCCCAAATGATGCGGATACTCTACAAAAGGGCCTTACAGAAACAGATGCTTGGTGCCAGAGCCATGGGCTCAAGCTCAATGCCAAGAAATGTATAGTTATCCCCTTTGGGAAAAAACATGTACCCGTGAATTACCATATAGGTGGCAGTACACTAAACACCAAAAGTGTGATAAGAGACTTCGGGACACAGGTGGACAGTGGTCTCACCTTCGATAACCACATCGCCACAACAGTCAGGAAATCCTTCTATGTGGCACACCTCATCATTAAGGGCTTTTCATCCAGAAAAAAGGAGGTCATTGTCCCACTGTACTCATCCCTCATTAGACCCATTATAGAATACAATGCCCCATTTGGTATGTACCTCTCAAGACATCTGCAACAACTGGAAAGGCCACAGAAATATCTCACTAAAAGAATCACAGGCCTAAAGCAGATGCCCTACGCTGACCGCCTTAAAAAACTCCAGCTATACTCTGTCACATATCATCTACTCACAGGCGATCTCTGCTTAACATACAAGGCCATGTCAAACCCAGAGCTGTTGGACATGCTACACTTAAAGAAATCCCAATCCCTCAGAGCCACACGCTCCAGGGATCTAAACCTTGTCATCACAATAAACAAAACATGCTGGAGGGATAGGTTCTTGACCCAGAGACTCCCCAGACTCTGGAATAGATTGCCCATACATGTCAAGCAGAGTGCCTCTTTGGCCCTCTTCAAAAGGAACCTTGACGATTGGATGGGAGAAAGGAAATTCACCCCGGGGATCATGTCAGTTGCCCTGCTAGACAGGGGTCCAGGGAAGTAAATAGTGTGGGAAGAAATAGTCAGGGAATTGTTATGGCTAGGCTTGTATAGGCCCTAGGGCTGATAACCTAGTACCAACCTATGAACCTATAAGTTTATATGCAGCTTAATTTAAACACTATGGTTGGGAAAGAGAGGAAAAAAGGTAATAACAACCTGGAAGTCATGGGGGTAGGAGGATACAGTGCAGCTGTCAGTACCAATGCAGAGCTCAACCAAAAGCCAGTACAAATACTAGTTTGCTTAACAAAGCAATAGCTAGTGCTACTGAAAGGATTACAAGACTAAATTCAGTGGAGTGGAGTTGAAAATAGCCATTGTACGCGGTTTGCTATCATTATGTCGACGTGCATTTGCACGGCTATGAAGTATTCGAACATCAGATGTTCGAATACTTCATATTACGGCAGGTGACATGAGAGAAGGTTTGCATTGTGAATGAACTGTGCATTCGCAATTCTAACTTTCGGTCATGGGAGGGGATCGCGGTACAGTGCGGTTAGGGAAATGCACCCCTTTCCTCACTGTAGTGCGATCTCGGAGTTGGAATATTAAGTTGGGGGTGTGGGGCCCAGCCCCCAGGGGTGCAGGGCGCAGGCCCCTGCATAACTGTGTGTTCGGTTAGGTAGGTAGGTGATTATGGGAAGGGTGGGCGTGCTGTGTATCGCCGTAAATGTCGCAAGCGACATTTTCGACAATACACCCTTGTTTTCGAGTTTACTATTATTCGAAAATGTTCATTTTCGATGCATAAATACGGAAATAAAGACATTATTTATTTTTACTTTCGAATTTATGATAGTAAACCATTGTACGCACCTGGACAGAAGCAGAGAGGCTGTGGAGGTGATCAACTAGTAGTCCAAAAGTTTTCTGAAGTTTATAATTTTTGGAGTGTCCGCGCTCTCAAGTGTGGGGAGGGTAACAAACCAGACCCCACTATGTAGTCGTGATGTACAGACACCAGATAGAAGCAGGCAGGCTATGGAGGTGATCAACTAGTAGTCCAAAAGTTTTCTGAAGTTTATAATTTTTGGAGTGTCTGCGCTCTCAAGTATGGGGAGGGGAACAAACTGGACCCCACTATGTAGTCGCAATGTACAGACAATGAGAGCTCACACCTCCAGGGACTGCAGCTGCTTAGAGAAATTTAAACAGTACTATTCCCTGATTTCTTATTAAAGCAAGGCAAGATGAACTGTGTTGAATTGTTTACTACAGCAAGGCAAGTTGAGGTGTGAGGTTGTGTGAGATAACTATAAGAGATCTTTTCTGTCAGGTTCCAGAAAAGAAAGTGCTGCTGTGAGAGTTCTGTCGTATCTCTCTCTATTAGCTAAAGAATCATTTCAGTGCTGGTTACAGAATTACATCACATCTGGTCACCTGACTCTGGTACAATACACACACCCAGAGCTTTGCTAAGATCTATTATAGCACCTGACAGCTATAAAACAATTTCAAAAACTTTCACTCTTCCTGGGTAGCAATTAGTTCACCACTAAGGACAATACAGTAAGATTTCTAATCCTGGTTTTCTCAGACATTTTTGCCTCTTTCTGCAATAAGACCTGTAAGATAAAACCTTTATGGCCTAAACCAACCCATTTAATTTTCAACCTATTTTTCAAAATTAGCTAGACTGAGATTAACCTCTTCCCTTCCAGAATTCTGTTAAAATTTAAACATTTAACCAGTTCTAATAATACTGTCTGACATACAGGTATCTCTCTTTTCTGTCCAGCAGAACCTATTGTTGATGTATTTTTAACACAAGCAACTTTACAAATAGATTTTTAACATGAGCATCTGTACAAATCAGTGTGATAGTCAACAGACATAAAATTCTTTACAAATCTCCAGCTAGCTATGCTGGCAAATGTTACACATGCACTGCTCTACCCTCTCTGGCCCAGATGGCACTACCTCGTATCATCACAGATACTCTCCCCAGGCTCAGATAACCTAGCCCCTTAGTTCATTCAGCTTTGTATGGACTTCAATCACATCAACAAGCTCTACTTAACTAATAAGATTATGTCTCAGACATGGAAAATAACAACAGTAATTTCTAATCCCAAACTATTCAAGCTAACTACTCTCAACACTTCCCACTTTAGGTCAGATACTGGAAAAATTATCTCAACCAAATTACTACTTGTTAACGTCAATACCACCTTCTATCCCTGAAGCAATATGGATTCTGGTCTGGATGCAGCATCACAACAGCTCTCTCTGCTCCCTCAAAGATGACATCCTATCCAATATGGACAAAGGAATCCCTGACAGGAGCTGCCTTTATTGACCTCACAAAAGCCTTTGATCTAATTTGATTCGTAACTTACTACTTGACAAATTAACCGAAATTGGCATTTGTGATGAAAGATCTTGGGTAGTAGATTCCCTCACCAGTAGTTCCTTTAAAGTGAAACTAGGCACCACCACCTCTGAAACAGTCCTCTTATGAAAGGAGTCCCCTCAAGGTTCTACTTTAGCCCGTCTGCTATTTTCCATATTTATCAACAAACTCCCATCTGATTACCCTCAATTACCTCTGAATCTTTATGCTGATGACATGGTCATCTACAGGTCAAACAAATCCCACTCTGTTACACAAACCCAGCTCCTAGATGACCTCCAAAACTAACCAATAGCTAACAGGCCAGAAACATGTATTCAATCCCTCAAAAACAAAAGCAATGCTATTTAGAACCAACCAAAAAATATCCAAAGCACCTATTTCCATTAATATTAAAAGATGTTAAAAATACCACCATAGAAACTACCACATCCTTCAAATACCTTGGCATTTGGCCAGACCAATCTCTTAACTATACTACACATTCAAAACATATACACAGAGATCAACAAACTACTATTTTGGGCAAACAAGTTACCACCTCTTCTGTCCAAACTAGCCAAAGTTGCCATAGGCAAAGGAATACTCTTATCTCAACTTGAATATGGACTACCTATGATAGCTGCACCCTTAAAGAAAACTGCTACTACCTTGCAAACCATATAAACTCTGCCTTCTCATTACTAGTTCCCCATTAGCTCAATAATACCTATGTAGTATGGAATGTCACATCTCTAGCAACCTACACACACCATTCCAGGGCACTTTCTGACAAATGAACTTAAAGCATAAGATAAACAAATGTAAATATTTTGTGAACTATAAAATCTATCAAAACTGCACAAATAGCCACATTATAAGTCATCTTTACAGTGATAATACCCAGTGCATTCATAGTCTTTTCCATAACTTCTGTAATACAGTATAATGCATACAAACCAGGAATTATAATTTTGTAAACATTCACAAATTTTCATATCTTGAAAACTGTACAACCTAGACATATACTGCTAGACCATTTTTGTTAACCAGACATAAGCTTTCACATGACATCAAAAAATCCCTCTATAAGCACATGCTTATTGAGATAGAGAAATATGAAAATATATGTTTAACTGTACAATTAGCAAAATAAATAATACTGAATCTCTCTCAAGATGTGCAACTTACAGTGCAAATATCATCAACAACATCTAAGGTTTCATTTAATGTCAGGCAACAGTTTGCAAGTTGCTCAGTTTTTGAAGCAGTAACCGACTACATATGGAAATACTGCTATTTTCATAATTATTACCAAACAACTATCAATATTTCCAGTGTAGTGTGATACAAACCAGCATTAACAGTGAATTGCCCTGTCTCCCACATTGGGGTTTCACACTTCAATAACATGTAGGTCTCTCAGTTATGAAAATATGAAAACAAATTTGAAAATATGAAGAATAAGCATCAAACAAATATTTCTTCATTGCAGGAAATCCTAGGCTAACAATCTTAGTGCCATTTTGTTAATAACTCCTTGCCCTTTCCAACACTCCAATTATTAGCAGGAAAGTCACTTAGTTAAAAAAGCTAGACCCAAAAAAGTTCTGGGTGCCATAAAGAAGCATGGGTATGGACCAGAAGTACACAAAAAAGGTGTTTTAGGTTTGACTGAGTTAATGAACACCACTGCCTAACTTGCCATTTAGTTTGCCAAAGCTAAATGGCTCTCAGTACATTTGAGTGCCAACCTCCTACTAGGCTCACTAATTCACAAAGCCTTTTCTGCTAAGACATCTTCCCCTCTCACACAAACTACTCACCAAACCAGTCATAAATAATCCCGGGGGTATCTCTCAATCTGTCCTACTAACTCCAAAAACCAAACTTCATTGCATTGACCACACATCCTTCATCCTTGCACCTGAAGTATGACCACACATTCTTCATCCTTGCACCTGAAGTATGGGACTCTATTCCACTCTCAGTCAGATATTCCCAAATGTACTCAGACTTCAGACAACAGCCCAAGAACACCTATTCACCCAAACTGCAGCTGCACTCACACAGGACATGTTATGTGAACCCTGTGGCTCTCATACCCCTTTATCCCTATTTCATCCTTCCTCATCCACTTACTTATTGCCTCTCATTCATCCTACCCCCTCTTCTCTTTGCATCTCTATCACTTCATTCCTTTCTACTTCTCTTCCCTCTGCATGCCTCTTTATCCATTTTTCTGTCTTCTCCTTATAGTATCCTTTCTTGCAACTAACTTGCCTCTTCTACTGTCTTCATACCTCTCAAATTTTTGGCAATCACTGCAAGAGGAAAGTCAGCAATGTAATGGTAGGATGTTATCCTTGTAGCATAAGCCATCATTATGGCTACATCTTATCCAAAGAGCTCTGCCAAGCGTTATTCCATTCTTCCATCTATGTTTTGATTTTGTAAACTGCTTCTTAAAGAAAATGTAACAGTTTTGCATCTGTAAACATAAATATGGTTATACCACATGCTTGTATCTGTAAACATGTTTTGTTAATTTCTTATGTGGTCCTAGTCACGGGTTGTGCCTGAAATAGGTCAATTGAGATCAGTGCACTACCCCAGTAAACAAATATATATATAAATAAATATCTGCTTAATTATTCATCATCTTTTTGTGGTATTCTGAAACTAAGTTTTCTCCAGTTATACGAAGTTAAAAAGTTGCATCTTAGCATAATTTTATTAAAATACCATTGCTCAGTAAATAAAATGTTTATCATAGTCACTAGGATGTAATGTCTTCCCCTGCTGAATTCAGTGTCCAGACTGCTGACACACTGGTGACACTCCTGCATCACGGTAATTTTCAAATATTTATACACATCTCACAAAAAGTCTGAAATGTGTAAATAAATCTGCAATAGCAACTTTTACAGACATCAAAATTCTAGCAAAAGATTACTATCACAGTCATGTTAACATTTAATACCTCTCTCATTTGATACATCGAGCAACAAAGCTCCACATCAAATATCCCCGGCCAATGTAGAAGGCTCTTGTTTCCTACATCTTTTTTTCTGCTTATCCCCCAGGCTTTTTTTTTCAACACAATGCAATGTCCTTGACAAGTTAGGGATGATAATCAGCAGTGGCACCACAGCCCCAGAAGCTGCTATACATATATCAGGTGGCATATGAGTTGATTAACTCTTTAATCCCCCAGTTAAGGTTGCTAGCTACCTGGCTAAATATAATGGAAAGGTGGGAGGCCAAGGATCCATGACTAGCACTCAAAAATGTACTGATTTGATAGTACTGCAGGTTGCATCCCTAGGCACTGCTCATGGTCCTGGGTAACCTAGATGTTAGACAGGGCTTTATTACACTCTAACAATGGAGGTAATGAGGCTGTTGCATCTTGGAGAAAAGGGAATTTCTCTAGCTTGGGAATAAGATGTGCAGTGTTATAAACTGCATTACAGTACAGTTTCTAAATGCAGAACTATTCATAAGCTATACTTACTCCCTCTTCTGAAGACTTCTATATTTATATGTATACATTCCCAAAACAAAACATCAATAAAAAAATTAAAAGATGGGTAGAGGAATGCCCTCTATATGGGAATTGTTCATTCAGTAGGCAAACAGAAATCGGGCCACTTTGTACCATCACAGAGTACCATCAAATACTAACCATCACTATGTGATGCTTCATGTTGACTTTCTGAACATGGTTATAATAATGAGGAGTAGCAAGGGAAACAGAGAAAAAAGAATATCCTCATATATTTAAAGTGACCAAAGTTAACCTAATAAGTAGAAAACAAATTTTTGGCAATCACTGCAAGAGGAAAGTTAGCAAATACAATCCATCTGACCAGTCATATCTACTTAAAGGAATAACAATGCAATGTATTAAGTCACATCAATACAGACATCACCTTTAAATAGTCGTGAAGTTTGGTAAGTGAATGCTGCAACAATATTTACAGTTCTCAGGCTAAATGATTATATTCCTTCCCATTTGCTGATTTCCAGAAATAGCAGTATAGATAAATGGAATATGTTCTTGTGCCATAAAGATCTTTCTGGAAATCATGCTACTGGATTCTGGGGTTCACTTAATGAGCAACCGGCCAGTTGTCTGTGCAAAGGTGGAGCTGAACAGCTGATGACCAGCTCCCTCATCCTGGTGAGACAGCATAGCTAGTTGCCAGGACAAGGCTAACACCAGATGGCACTATGGATCAAAGACCCTGCAGGAGCACTTACTCCACCATTCTGGCAAGCTGCCATTTAAGCTTGCAAGAACAACCTAGAAGAAGGTGATTTGTAGCACTGCACAAATATGGTACAGGGATACAAGGCATACAGAATTCCACATACCATCAGGTCACAACTAATGCACTTTATCCCCACTGCCCTAGCCATGCCACATACAGTGTTCATGAAATTACTACAAAGCAGTAAACAGAACAAGGTGCATTTGTCAGAGATAATGTTCATAGGGATAACAGAGACCAAATTAAGAAGCAAAGGCAGGAGAATGGTGAAAGCTAAATTAGAAAAAAATAAAGTTGAAATAAAACCAAAATGTATAGTAATGAGGAGTAAATCAACACATAGTGATATGGAGTAGCAAGAACAATGAAGGTGTACCACAGTATAGTTTTCCTTGAGGTAGCAAGATGGATTCACAAGCTCACAAAAGAACCTTAACTTCAGATGAAAAGAAACATGGCAGTAATACAATGCAGTATTCGCACAATATGCAGGTAAGAAATAGGTTCAAATCCCATAGTCTTATTCATGCTGTGCAAGTCTTCATAAACTTAACTGTGTTGGTGCTCCCAACTCTCAAGTAGAGATGACGTTTTTGTAGCTTTGAGAGCTTAAATGATACATATGTGCATGATATTTGCCAAATTGTGCTGCATGGATTAATCATGTAAAAGCACAAACATACACACACACACACAAATGCTTCTCAGAAACACAAACTACGGGCACAGGAAATCGTTATGTTCAATGTAAGTGTGCTATATAAGATCGCAAAGTCTCAGGTATTCTTGACCCGTTAGCAAAACTACCCCAAGTTTTTGCCACTTCTCCTTCCTTTTTATGTTCATAAGTACTTACTAGGCTATTGATCTATAAGGACCTTCAAAAGCATGACATACATTCACAAGAAGTTTATAGTCTGTGTACTATTACTACAAATAAGCTAGAACCCTTGTATTTTAAGTATGAATAGCTCAGAGCACAGTTACCTCTATCCATAACTGACAAAGGTCTTAAACCAGGAGTGAATTTGCCAATTCTATCAATTCTTCTAGATTACGACTGAACAGTATAAGAGACATACTTTGCTTTATGCGGAGAGGAAGATGATCCTAGAATAGTAGTATTTTATCCCTCCAACATGTTCTATTTATACTGCAGAAGAGATTAAGATTTCTTGAGTGGGTGTTCATGCCACCAGTGAACTTCCAGATGTGCAGTAGATCTGAAAGGGTGGGACTGACTGAGCTTCTGTAGGTGAGGCAGAGATTGCCCCTCAGTAACCTGTAAGATACCAAGCGGAGGAACAGGGCTTTGAGATGGTCAGTGCAGATTTCAGGATTTAGGTTCTTGATTTTTTGGTGACAGAAGCACTGTGGTCATTCAACTTGTGTAAAGTGTTTGGAGAGGTACATGCTGAAGGGGACATTAAACTCTGTGATCAGCTTAAAAAGTAATGAATACACTGGAATGATCACATACCTAGACATGGATGCCATACCTTTACTGATAAGCTTTGTAATGAGGAGGGACTTTCTTACAATAGTGGATACATGGAGATTGAAGGACAGTTAATTGTTTACACAGGTTCCCAGTTCCCTAATTACTGGATCAGTTTCATGGGTGTGTTGATGACATGACAGTTACAAGGGATGTCAAGCATGCTAAAGGATACTATAATGCATTTTCTGGCATTTAGTTTTAGGCTATGGTTTTGACAGCATCATTTTATTTGGAAAGGCCCTTTTGGAGAACCTCTGTGTCTCCTGGAGAGTTTATGATGGGCACGAAGGCTGCAGTCATCTGTAAACTACGTCAGTCAAACTCAATGTTAGTTTTGACCTCTGAGAAATAAATGCAAAAAAGAAGTGATCCAAGGACTGAACCCTGGGGTACACAGCTAGTGACATGTCTTTTGGAGTAAGTTCAGCCACCTACCTCAATTTCCAGGGTTCTCCTAGTGAGCCAGTGCTTGCTATCCAATGAGTTACAAAGAGATTTGTGTTTGGTTGGGTGAGTTTATGAACTACATCCAAGTATGGGATTGTGTTGAATCTTTTTGCAAGTTCTAGATATGCAGTGTGCACTGATTTTCCCTCATCCATTGCTTAATTAACCCTCTCAAAGGAGTTATCCAGGTTACCTAGGCAGGATCTACCCTTGACAAAACTGAGCTGGCTAGGGTCAAGAGTTTGTAGTTTGCCTAGGCCCTTATTTATTAATTCCAGAAAGATTCTTTCTATACCCTAGCAAATGAAGCTAGTTAGACTTGTGTATCTATAATTACCCGGGTCTGTTGATGCCTCACCTTTGTGCAGGAGGATGACTGTTGCGTTTCTCCATTCACACAGCACAAAGTCTGCTCAAATGTTGATACTGAACAGACTATGTATGGGGTTTGACAGGTCCTGTTTCAGGCTGGCTAGTAAGCATTCTGGTATGTTATCTGGCCCTGCAGAAGCAGTGTGTTTTGCCTTGGATAGTGCTTTGAGGACTTGATCTTGGGTGATTTGATGGGGGGGATTGGATACTGGCAAATCTTTGTTAGTAGACTGGCTATGTCCTCTAGATCTTGAGTATGTGATATTGTTCACTGTTAGATTTGCACAGTGATGAGCACAGTTTCTGAGGTTTCTAACAGTAAAAGACTTTCAGCCTGGTTGGCTACTTTCCCCCCAAATCTAGCTTTGGTTGATTTGATCAGGGAATGGATTTCCTTGTTAAGCTTAGCAAAAGCATTTTTTGGTAACTAGAGACTTGCATTTATTTTTTTATGTACAAAGAGCTTTTTTATTTTATTTGTAGAAGCTGTTTATATTTGGGGTTCGTTGTAAGGGTTTAGTTTCAAATTTGGCACTGTATTTTCTTTGGAGGGGAAGAGATTTGTCTATATAGCTGTGCACATAATTTGTTGGCAAAGGCTTCCCCATACATATAGGGGTCTTCAGGCAGGAAGGAGATGTTGAATTTAGTCAGGTTATCTCTCAGTTTCAGTAAATTACCTTTATCATAATCTCTAAATTCTGAACTTCTGGTTTCAGTTTTAAGGTGAATGTGATTGATTTATGGTCCAGTTTGACTAGGGAGGAACTTACACAGCTGGTCCCACACTGGTGAAAACCAAGCCCAGGATTGTGCCACCTCTAGTTGGGCTGCAGACTAACTGGTCCAGTGAGTTTGTATTTATGAAGTCCAGACATTTCTGGGCATACATGTTAGGGAATGTACAAGACTAAATTGATGGAGGTGTGGTTGACGCATGGGGACTCCATATTAGTCAGGTAGGCAGTATGCTGCAAGGATGACACAGGGATTCCTACAGTTAGCTATGATGTGATAAGGGGTTATGTTAATGGTAAGTTGGACATGGAGAAGCTCCAGGTTAACTTGTTTAACGAGTCTGAAGGTGAAATTTTGTTTTATGAATATTGAGAGACTGTTGCCTTTACCTAGTGCAGAAAGCTTCAATGGATGCTAGGCACTGAAACTTTGCAGTGATGGCATGCTCTCAATGGTCTTGAACTAGATCTCCATGACGATGCATATGTTAATGCATTCCATTATACTGAGTGCTTGTACAGAATGGAGTTTTTTGTTAATGCTCGTAGTGTTTAGTAATAATACCTTTATATCATCTAAATTTTGTTTTATTATATTGGGAGCTGTTAAAAACAATGTTACTTAGAAAACGCACTATGGAGGTGAACAAGGTTTTTGCCAATGTATAAATGTCTTGGGGGGATAAGTGCAAGCCATGTTTGCCAAAGCAGTTAGGACTGTCTGCCACCTCCTCTCAGGCTGATAAATATTCAACCCCCTTTAAATGACATCAAAAACTAAGTCAACTGCTCAAGTCAATATTTTTTGTGTTTATATAGTGGTATCATTCTTAATGAAGGTCAAATTATATTGAAGGCTGGGTTCCTGCCTGCCTTGGATGCATATCCCAAGAGCACCATCATGTATCTCTTCATATTGTCCAGGGAGGTATGCCTTAGATAATTTACATCCACATGTACTATCACAGTGCTGCATGTGCACTTGTGGTAGAAGAACCTGAGTACATACATGATGTGATGTAGTGAACGCTGGCACTCAGTTGACAACTGACCATGATACACTCCTTGCTCAGCTTGGTGAGAGGTGCATTGGTGTCTCTCACTATGGACTCACTCGTGATTGATATGTTATATAGTGCTGAGATTTGTCTTGTAGACGTTTGAGTTGTGATGCTGAGATATAGATGCATGTTTCCCAGTGTGTGCTGCCTGAGTGGAGTGCTTGTGGGGTTGCATGAGTATTTTAGGTTACATTTATGGGGGCTTTATGGTTTTAGGTATGTTAGTTAAGAGCCTCAGCATATCTAGATCTATGTGTTTGGTCTGTATTGTGTGTGACAGGTGTAGTACGTAGTGTTGTGTTACTGAAAACCTGTTTGATATTTGTAGGGACTGTATGTGACGGTTTTGTCTCCAATAAAACTGTATAACTACATTTCTCACAAAAACTGTTTATTTAAAAAAATTGGTGGCTTTCAGTTAAACATGAGAGACGATTACTACATTGTTTCAGAAAGACAATTTCTACAAAGCAAGCTACAAAAACAGTTGGAAAGTTCAGATCCAAGATTCTAGAAGTCTACTGATGTGAGCTGCAGGGGGGAGTTGCGCCAGTGGAATTGGAGCTGAATTCCTAGAGTACAGTATAAAACAAAGTCAGTCAACATGCGAAGAGCAATGCACCTCTTCACATATACCAGTGGCTCTTTGCTCAACTATGGGCCATTTTGAATACTAGGAATTTATGGAAAAGTCTACATAGAGAAAATGATGGTTCTGTCCATGCGTCTACACAGGGAACAGTTAAATATTACTGTACAAATGCAATTAACATACACAGGCAGACAATTTTTTTAAAATTCAAACAGCCTTCTGTCCATTAGCAGGAGTAGCACACACAGGTTCTTTTAGCAATCAAAGCTCAGAAATGATATGGTTCTTCTCTAGTCCCACTAGAGTGCAAATTAAAGCTTCCCCAAATATGGATCACAAAAAAGCCCAAAACAAGTGCATCTCTAGCAAGAGTATATTTAACAATGCAGAATAAATGCAAAAGAAATGCAATAAGTACTTATCAGAAATGTTTCCAGGCTGATACTGTGACCAAATCAACATCTATCCAGTTGCACAGTCACCAAGCGCTGAGTAACTCTGAATAAAAGAACCAATCAATGCACTAAGGCAACTTATACAGGAAGAAAACATTTCTAAAAATTTCAAAAATCCCTCTGGTGAATAGCAGAATATACTGTCATGTTCTTTTAGCAATCATAAACTCAGAAATAACTCAGTTCCTCTCTTTTCCCAGTAGAGTGCAAAACCAAAGCTTTCCCAACTACAGATCACAACAAAGCTAAAACAAAGTGCAGATCTCACAAGTTTATACTTTAACAATGCAGAATAAATGCAAATCTACTTCTCACAAACTAAAACTTGAAATTATTTGAGAAAAAGTGCGATGTGAAAAAAAAACTTGTACTTGTTTTATCTGCAGAATTATTCAAATAAAGAAACCTCTATCTTAAATGATATCTCCTTTCTGCACTGTAATAACATTCATCCCAGAGGAGAAATTTTGAGCAGAGAAATTTTCAGTACCTTTTCATTTCTGCATCACACTGATTAATACGGAAATGGTCTCTCACAGCCTGCCTAATACGTGACAAAAACACAGTCTGTTTTCATTTCCCACTTGGCAAAATAATGTATCCTGAGACTGTCTTTTACGCAGTTCAGTAAAGTGCTATAAATCATACAAAAAGCTGAAGTGAAACTTTTCTAGTCAGCTGATGGGAAAACATTATATGAAAAAAGGGATAAGTCATACTGAGACACTGCATATACAAAATGCTAAGTACACAGATTTTTGTCTCTTGACATGCTTTTTTCCTCCACATAACTGGAGAAAATTAAGGGTGGTACAAAAACTAGAAGCAGCTTTATGTCTTCTTTACTAGCTTCCTAAAGTGACAACTGTCAATCATAGGAGGTTAACAGGCTAATGCCTGGAGCCCTTACAAGCTTAGCCAAGAGTTTACCCCCAAAAAAGAAACCTCAGTCAGCACCTGTCACCCCTGTCAATGAGGGACAAAGGTGGAACCCCTGGGACAAATTTATGGTTTCCCATCCACTCATCAAAACTGCGTATGAAGAGAGCCAGTGAGGTACTCTGTTTGACATGTATCGGGAAGTCTATTCCAGAGACGAGGAAGCCTCTGGGAGACAAACCTGTCTCTCCAGCAGGCTTTGTTGATGTTGCATATTAGATTTAGGCCTACTGAGCGGGTAATGCGTGAGGAGTTAGACTTGCGTTTATGGAGCATCTCTAGTAGGGCAGGGTCCGACAATGCCTTGTAGGCGAGACACAGATCATCTCTGTGTAATTTGTATGATACTGAGTAGAGTGACAGTGATTTAAAACTGTTCACACAGGATAGGTGTTGGAGGCCATGGATTCTCTCTGTGAGGTATTTCTGTGGCCTTTCCAGTTGGTCCAGGTGTTTGGAGAGGTACATACCAAACGGGACATTACACTCAATCATAGGTCTAATAAGGGAGGAGTGCAGAGAGGTAATAACCTCCTTTTTTCTGTATGCAATCCCTTTACTTATAAGATGAACCAAGTAAAAGGCTTTTCTGACCACAGCCGCCACATGGTGGTCGAATGCGAGACTGTCAACCCGAGTACCCAGGTCTCTCACCACAGTTTGTGTGTTTAGGGGGTTGCTACTGATATGGTAATCATTAGGGGCCATGTTTTTGCTGAATGGTATGATAATATATTTTTTTGCATTTGACCTAAGGCCATGACTATGGCACCAGTTATTTGTAGCTGTGAGACCCTCTTGCAGTATATTAACACCAATTGGGGAGCCAATAACAGCACCCAACTTACAGTCATCTGCAAACTCGGTCAGCCATATGCCCTTTGTCTTTGCCTTGACCTCTGAGAAGTATATGCCAAACAGTAGGAGTCCCAGGACAGATCCCTGGGGAACATCACTAGTGACAGGTCTGCTGTCGGAGGTGGCAGCACCTATTTTGACCTTCTGGGTCCTGTAAGCCAGATGGCCACCCATCTGATTAGATACACATTAACACCTAGTTGTGTTAGCTTTTCGTTGATACCCGAGTGGGGGACTGTATCAAAGGCCATGGTCAGGTCAAGGTAAGCTGTATGTACTGACTTTCCTTTATCCAGAGCCTTGGTGACAGTCTCAAAGGAGTCAGCTAGGTTCAGTACGCAAGATCTGCCCCTGACAAATCTGAATTGGGTGGGGTTGAGTGCTTGGAGATTGACTATGTCCTTGTTTATGAGATCCATAATAGTACGCTCCATGATTTTACAGATCAGACTTGTCAAACTGATGGGGCAATAGTTTCCCAGGTCAGTAGTGGCATCACCTTTGTGCAAAGGGATGATGATGGCAGTTCTCCACTCTGCTGGAATGAAGCCTCTAGGTAAGGCTGTGGTTGAATAGGGTGCTCAATGGCAAAGCTAGTTCTTGCTGGAGATGGTGCAGAGTACAGCATGGGATACTATCAGGTACCATAGAAGCTGTGTTCTTTGCGTTGGATAGGGCCTTTAACACTTGATCTACAGAGATGTGAGGTGTGAGATAAGTATCTGGGATGTCGACTGGGCCTTTGATGGGCGATAAGGGGGTGAAGTTTGCGCAGAACCTATCAGCCAGCAGGTTGGCTAAGTCATCAGGATCAGTGTAAGTGGAACCATTAAGTACTAGTTTGGAACAAACTTGGGCTTTGCCATGGAGGTTCCTAACATAACTGAAGAAGGACTTGTGGTTTCCCTTTGTTTTGGAGGCTAGTTTCAACTCATAATTGGCTTTGGAGGTTTCCACTAGCGATCTAATTTGTTTGTTGAGGCAGAGTAGGGAGTTTTTCCAATTTGGAATTTGTTCCTTTTTACCCTTGGACAACAATTTCTTCCTTTTGTTGTAAAGCTTGTTGATAAAGGATGACCACCAGACAGGTTTGTGTTTCCTTGAGGAGCAGATTTTAGGTCTGTTGGGTATGGCCAAGTCCATGCAGTTGTACAGGTGCTTGTATACTGCAAAGGCGTACTATTCAGCATAGTTGTCTGCATCATCGGGGGGGGGGGGGTGAAGCTGCTGATACCAGGAAGAACATACTATGAGAGTGGTGCAGCAGTCACCCATGTTGGTGAGAACCAAGTCCAGTATGTTATCTCCCCTTGTGGGGGGATAAGACCAGCTAATCTAGTGTGTTAGAACTGATGAAGTCAAGGAAATGTTGGGTGAGTGCATTAGTGCAGGAATAGTTCACCCAGTCTATAGTGGGGTAGTTGAAGTCACCAAGAATTAGGGTGTTAGGGGGTACCTTGATGGAGTCAAGTAGGTCCTGGAAGGAAGTGTGGGTGTCCTGAGACATGGAGGGGGGGTCTATAGCTGGCTATAACTTCTATGGGGGTCTTGCCAACTGTCAGTTGCACCTGGAGTAATTCCAGTACGTCATGTTAGTAAACCAGTCTGGAGGTGTGCCTGTCCTTAATGAAGATAGAGACTCTGCCACTCTTAGTCTTTCCTACTTTCCGACAGATGAATAAGTAGAGATAATTAACAGAACCGCCAATGTTTCATCTGAGCAGTGGTCTGTGTGTGGGGGTGTTGAAAATTAAGGATCACAGCTCTGAATACTGAAAAAAAACATTTACCTGCTCAAAAGAGGAAAATCTAAACAGGCTATGAAACCCTTTTTAGCAGTATGCTGATAACATCAATCAGCAAACATAAAATAAATAAATTATAATAAAACTTTACTTACTGCTTCCAGAGACAGTCTAAGAAGCCCCCTATTATGAGCGCATAACCACAAGTTACACAACTACAAAAATGTAAGTACAAATGTCAAATGAATGCAAATAAAATGAATCTCAAAAATCACTATAATCAATTTAGTAAGGGTGTTAAAAATATCACTTAAGACACAGGTAAACAGAAAAGAAAAAACATGAACATTTTTGTTCCTTTTACATACATTATACATCATATATCTTTTATTTTTTTTTGCAACTATCACAAGTCTAACATTATATAAATTACAGAATTCTTGCCTTACCTTAAACCTCACTCCTCCTCCTCATGAACATCATTCTGCATGTATTGTTCCCACAATTTCCATTTACTTCTATGCAATTTGCTATTTCCCTTTTCTAAAGATCCATCTTCCAGTATTTTTTTGTTTTTTAGACAAGAAAAATCTTTACTAAATTATGTATAACACAGGCAATCTTACATTTATATAAATGAAAATAAACCATACAACACAATTTCAGTTGCAAACATTATACATTACAAACCACTTTGACAAAACTTTAACTTATATCTGGTCATTGTCAGTTAAACATTACATAGCTCGTTCAAATCTTGGCTTCTTTTAAACCTCATTCATCCTATGCATGTACTGATCCCACAATTCTTATTTTTTCCTAAGTAATTTGCTCCTAGCCTTTTATAAAGATCCCAGTTCCAGTTGTTTTGTCTCTACTACTATCTTCACTACTACTAGTAAAATCAATTTAGACTTTGAGTTCCATTTTCTAGGGATTGCTTTTTTTGGCAGCCATCACAATTAGACTCAGCAAGGCTTTACTATATATCTAGGCAATTCCGATTCTGTATCACAGTTCAAAAAAATAATTTTCTTAGTTACACGAACTTGCTCACCCAGCATCTCTGACAAAGCAGTCTGAAGGGAATCTTTAAAGCCTCCCAGCTCATTATACTCCCAGAAAATATGTTCCCAGTTACCTCTTCCCCCATCACACCTCCAAATTTGCTGTCTACCTGAGGAAAAATTCTTTGGAGTCTACTTGGAGTATAAAAATACCTACGCTACACTTCCAAGCAAAGTTCCTAAAGCTTCTAGATTTTGTTGCATATTTGTTAGGCATACATATATCCCCCCATTGTTTCTTTGTGAACTGCTTATCCAATCTCTCTCCCCAATCCTTTCTCATCTCCTCTGATTGATTCTGATAGTTATCATGCAATATTTTATATGCTCTACTAACTATTCCTTTCTTTACAGAAACTTCTGCTCTAGATTCTACTACAAACTCTACCCAGTGCTTATCTTTCATTTAGGAACCCCCTATTTCTCTTTGCCCATACTCTAATATCAATCCTGGACAGGGAAGGCAATCTCTAACCTGCAGTCTAAATAAAGTCTTGGCATCTTCCAATTCTAATACCTTTCCCTCTCTATTTGCTCCCAATACCTTGGTTCCTTTGCCAGTTTTCTTTAATAAATTCCAGCCTCTCTTGCCTATTGTCTGTATCCCTAATTGCAGTCATTCCTATTGGCAGAATCTTCCTTCTCCATTCCCATGTTGGCTTAGTTCTTAGAATACTTTCTGCTACTTTATAAATATAGTATTCTGTATGATTGTTACTTTTCTTTAAGGTCTGCATCCAAAATCCCAGTCTCTCCTTTTTTCTTGAGCCCCCCCCCCCCCGCTTCATCATTATCGCTTTCCACTTTGAATTATAATTTTCTGCTTGTGCTACATACAACAGCCTTAACTGTGTTGCTCTAAAATACCCCTTCAAACCGGGTAATCCCAATCCACTTTTGTTCTATTGGAAGAATAAGCTTATCCCAGATGACTCTCGCCATCTTCCCCTCCCAGATAAAATCCTTCAACTATGTATTAATTGCAATCCACAATTTCTCCACTGGTTGATAAAAATATATATTCAACCTGTATATAAGACTAAAAGGACTAAAAACATTTAACTGGCTGTGTCTTACTATGTTGTTGTTGTGTCTTTCGGCTTTTCCCAGTTAGGGGTCGCCACAGCAGAACTCTGGTCAGCTAATGATTGGCAGCAGATTTTTACATGCCGAGTTGGCAGCTCTGATGCACAAGGTACGCCCATTCATGCTTGTCTCCACACAGAAGATGCTCTAGCTGAGAATCGAACAGGACAACGTCTTACTGATAGGTTGTGTCTTACTATCAATATCCATATAGCAGAGCTTCCATTTTCTCAATGTATATATTATCTTTTGTTTAGTCACTTCCCACATATCCTTAGCTACCATATCAGAATCATTTTTAATGCATGCACCTAAATACTTTTTATCGGGTCTATATTATATCATCGAACGCTTAAAAAAGCAAACGCTGATTGATCGACCTAATTTAAGCGAAAGCTTACAATCTCGAACTGTCAGATCAGCTATTTTTTTCCCAGGGAAAAAAAATCGCTGATCCAAAACACATACACACAACACAAGCACACCAAACAAACAGAAATCCACACACATACACCTAAAATCTGATACCTAACCCTACACTAAACTATGCACACACCACTAACTACCCACTTACCTTAACCCAAACCCTAATCCTAAGATCCGTCACTATCGCACACCCACCTCACCCGCTCCCTAACCCTAACTCACTTAAATCCACCCTAACCCTCATGTCCACTCAATCGCACACACACCTAACCTGAGCCCTAACCCTAACTCACCTAAATCACCCTAACACTCACATCCACACAATCGCACACTTACCTGAATCTGACCGGTAACTTTCCACCATAACACTAAAAATACCAAAGCAACAGTAACAGACGACCAAATTCTTTCCCCAGGAAAAAATTCGAGATTCTGCTGCTTCGATATTTTTCAGTTTCGCGAAAATAAGTTCAATCAATCAGCGTTCGAGGATATAATATAGACCCTTTTTATCATGTCTCCATAAATATGGATATTGCTGAACCAATTCATATGTGGGTACATAATTTACTGCTATTGCCTTTGTTTTAGCTGTATTAATATTGTATCCCAAAAAGATTTGAAACTGTCTCAATATGCTCCATGACATTGTAATGCCCCTTTCTGGTTTTGTCATGAATAAAATAACATTATCTGCAAATAGAGCTAGATTTTCTTGACTAACATACCAATTATATCCTTGAATTTCTGAGTCCCTTATTGTCTTTGCCAATGGTTCTAATAAAATGCAAGTAACAAATGGGAGAGTGGACAACCCTGCCTGGTTCTTCTTCTCAAGCAGAAATTATCAGAGAGGACCCCACCCACTTGAATGTTTGCATCCGATCCCTCTTCCTAATCAACCTTACAATTTTATCAGGGAATGCAAAGGCTTCCATTGCTCTGCTCATAAAGTTCCATCTTACTCTGTCAAATGCTTTTTCTGCATCACAACCAAACAACAGTGGTATTTTGTTACATTCTGCTTCCCTCTGGATCATCAGTGTTTTGTTAATATTGTCAAATGTTTGTCTCCACTCCACCAAACCACACTGATCCATATCCATCAATTTTGGCATCACTTTTACCATTCTTTCAGCCACTATAGACAAACACTTTATATTCATGGTTAAGTATTGAAATGGGCCTGTATGAAACTGGATCTGATGGATCTTTGCCTTCTTTAGGTACTACAGCTACCACCCATTTCTTCCGGGATAACAGTACTTTTCCTCCTCTTAAAATAGTATTAAACAAAACCCTTCCAGATCTTTAGCAGATTTTCAGTCCTAGTTTCCAAACTTCCACAGGAACAACATCTATTCCTGGAAACTTTTCTGTTAATTGGCTATACATCACCATTTTATCTCATCTCCTCCCACCCTGTTAGTAATCGAGCCTTCTCTACCTGTAACCTTGGCATATTTAATTCTTCCATAAACATTTCCATTCGTACCTTTTCTTGAGTTCCATATTTCTCCACTTTATACAGACTTTCATAGAATTTCTGAAATACTTCTAATACTTATAAAGGATCCCTTGTTATCGGCTCCCTAAGCGGGTCTATATTATGTCAGCAAAATAGCATTACAGCGAATGCTGTTTCGCAGACACACAGACCGAAATCTTAAAAGAGCAAAACCCCAGTTCACCGATTTTTTTTCCTATGGAAAAAAAATCGATGAACCAACAAAACACAACATACCACTTAAAACATTACAAAGTTGGGGCTGTACCCCCCCCCCCACACTCCCCTAACTAAATATACTAACTTTGAGATTGCATTACAGTCGGATAAAGGGCAATGTCACTGCTCAGGCCAAGTGATTTCTTTCCCTGGGGAAAAAAATCTCTGCCCTGAGCTTTTGCTCTTTTCCGATTTCGGTCTATACGTGTCAGCAAAATGGCATTCGCTGTAATGCCATTTTGTTGGCATAATATAGACCCCCCCTAAGCTTGGTGACAGCCCCTTTTATTTTCTGTTGTCAGAGTCATTGTGCTAAAACATTTTGTGCTCCTGAGTTATCAAAAAAAAAAAAAAAAAAAAAAACAGTTGCTTAACAGCAATCTTTCTGAACTCATTCATATTATCGAGGTAATCCCTTACTTTCTGTTTAGCATTCTGCAGTTGCTCCTCTTCTTGCTCTGTGAGATTCCCCCTATTTTGCAATACTTTAACATGTCAGACCCTCTAAATAATTCTTGCTTTCTTAACCATATCGCCATTTCTTTTATTTCTACCCTATTTTTGAATTTCACTTTAATTTTATCCCACTCCCTAGCTATATTTTCATATTTCTGTCCTCTCTAATATCTCCTGAATAATTTCCACTACCCATTCCTTAAACTCCTCTCTTTTCAACAGATAGGTGGAAAAGCACCAATGTCTAATTTTTATTTCATTATGCTGCATTTTTATTTTAGTTATTATTGCCACATGATCTGAATAGTTTTTGGGTGCGTATCAAGACCTTTAATTAAATGCACATGTTCCTGTGAAATCTAAATTCTGTCTAGCCTAGCCCAGTTTTTGTATCTTGGGGAATATGTAAATTCACTGCTAACTCCTAGTATTGAATTCACATCTTCCATGCCAAATATTTTCATAAATTTGTACAAGAATATACCTTTCTTTGTTATATTTTCCCTTCTGGGCCACCAGACACATCTTCACTATTGCAAATCAAATTCCAGTCCCCACCAATACGTAATATTCCTTGATGAAAGCTGATTATTTCTTCCAGAATTTTCTTAAGTTCCACTACAGCAGTTTTATTTATACAGTTTATTGTTTCTAGCAATTTATATATAGCACTTTTATTGTAATCTGCACGGGTAACTGATTTGTTTGCAGTTAAAGCATTCTGTATCTTTACAAATCTTTATCTGTTTAAAAACTTTCATTTTGTGGCTTTCTCTAGTGCTTTGTAGACTAATAGTTCCCCACGCACTCCCTGTTGGTGTCTTGTGTTATACTTGGTGGCTTTGCAGTTGCCCGCCCCTACTGTAAATCTGATCTGGGACACTCCTCCCAGTCTAGTGTCATTAGCTCATTCTACCTAATACAGAGAGAACATTTGATAAGGCCTTCTGTTTCTCCTTTTTCCCTTAAAAAAAAAAAAATAAAAAAAAAAAAGTTTTTTTTGCCTGAATTTCCTTATGTTCTGACTGTGCTTCTCAAACATTTTGGAAATATAGAGTATATTTTAGAGCATTTATTATAACTGTAATTGCCTTAATACTGCTACAACTCAAGTGCTCTAGGTTGCACTGCATCTGAAGTGCTTGCGTGTTTTAGCTGCTTTTCTGTATATATATATATATATATATATATATATATATATATATATATATATATATATAGACTTCTCTGTATATGTAGACTAGCTACTTATTCTACTGTATGGCTGCCACTTAAATCGTTTTTCAGTTGTGCACTTGCCTTGCTTCATTTAAAAAGTTTTAAATTGCTAATTTTGTAGAGTTTTAATTGCATTTACTGTTTAGGACTGAACACTCGTGTGTTACACTTTTCTGCGTTTATTTACTGTATTATTGCATTGTTTAGCCTGTTATAACAAAAAAAAAAAATATATATATATATATATATATATATATATATATATATATATATATATATATACTACCTTGTTTGCTCGTTTCCCACCTTTTCTCGCCAGTCCATATCCCAGGCCTTGCTTGTCTCAGGACTTTATTTTCTGTGCTCAGAGCTATCCGGACTTTGCTGAGGCAGAGGGAAGTCCTACTGCCTACCAGTGGGACTGGTGAGCATTGTATTGCCTATCTAATGCTAGAGGAGTGGTTTCCAGCTCTGAAATTGTAATTTTATTAGCCTTTTTGGGCTGCTTTCTATCCCTTTCAACTTTCTGGCTTAAAAAACACGTGTGTTTGCACATTTTTCACATTGTGCAGCACTACGAGGCTACAGTTAAACTATTCCAGGTGCCAGAAAGTCTGCTCTTCAAATTTTCCCTTTAAAACTAGCTGGTTTCTCAGTAGTAGCACTAAAATCTGAACCCCTGGGACTAGCACTTTCTCTAGAACCTGCTGTAAAGCACTAGGAAGCCTGAAACTGATACAAGCACTCAGCTCTCCTTGTCAATAAGGTGAAATTAATCATAGGCACTAAACAGCCTGCAATTGCACAGTACCTTGCAAAGGTAAGGGAAAACAGCTCTTAAACCTTAAAAAAAGCACCTAAGCAGGCATGTCCAAGGGTCAGCTTCTGGTGGTTTCTCCTGTCCACCTGGTGAATCTGGGCATACTCGGGCAATGCGGCAACTGCCTCATGTATACAGACAACCCTCTCCTCCTACCACCCAACACTACAACCTGCGAGAGATGCACTTACCATAGCCAAACTGGAAGCAAAGCTCTCTCCGGTCAAGACTGTGCTAGACAGTCAAGAGGAGAAGGCTAACACCTGCATTACACCTCTAGCAACTCATAGCCCTTCAAAACCCACACCATCAACTCCCACACATAGCAACACTAAACCCACATATGCGGAGGCCCTTAACATTAACCTGCCCAAGCAACAAGGACCTCCGAAGCCGAAACACAAACAAACACCAGTCACAACCAAAGTGACACATAGCTCACAACACCATTGTGCCACCCAACAACAGCCCCTAAGGCAAGCAATGTACCCAACACTTTAGCCATAGGTGACTCTATAGTCAGGCACACTGATGTCCCACTCACCAGGCTGAACAAGGAGAAAATTACAGTCAGCTGCCTGTCGGGTGCCAGGATCTGCCACATAACGCATGCACTCAAGTCACTCCACAACAAGTACAAATAAGACTCTGTCATTGTCCATGCTGGAGTAAATGACTTGAGACGTACCTCCCTGGACTACATGAAAAGAGACACGGAAGAGCTCTTGTTTCATGTGACCCAGGCAGGTATGACCCTAGCCCTGAGTAGCATCCTGCCTTCGCCCAAAATGATACCACAGTATAAGGACAAAATGATTGACTTCAACAATTGGTTAAGCTTCTGGTGTCATTCAAAGGGGATCCAGTATTTGTCTGCCTGGGAAGACATGATCGACAAACCACAATGCTTTGCCAGAGATGGTCTGCACCTGTCACCCCTGGGATTCAGGTTACTGGCTAAAGCTCTTGCCACCCCTATAGTGCCTTTTTTAGGCAAGGTTCAAAGGATAAAATCACCGCCGTAACAGATACAAGCATGCAAAATCTGAAGGTAATGCTACTCAACGCTAGAAGTCTAAACCTCAAAATGCACTCTCTCGAGGCACTCCTAAAAATGGAGAACATCGATATCTGTGCAGTGACTGAGACCTGGTTCAAGGCTGCAGAGAGCACCCCTGCAATACCAGGCTACAATTCTTGCCACACTTTTCGGCCACAAAACCAAGACGGAAACACTAAAGGTGGAGGAGTGTCCATATTCACCAAGGATATTCACACCTCCAGGCTAGTTGCCCAACACAATGCATCTGAAATTCTCCAGGTGCAACTAACACTAGGTAAGACTGCAATCCAAATTGTAGCTTGCTACAGATCCCCCACCATACCCCAAGATTCTCACTACACCTTCCTAAACATACTGCAAAATATTAAGATACAACCAAACACCCTAATACTAGGTGATTTCAACTACCCTGCCATTAATTGGGAAAACTACTCGGGTACCAACTCCTTTTCCCAACGGTTCTTGGAATTCATAAATTCCAACACCCTGGATCAACTAATCCACTGTCCCACCAGGGGCTCCAATATCCTAGACCTGGTCATTACCAACATGGGAGATAGATGCTCCACCCCAGTGGTCACCCCCACATTGATCAGGTCTGACCATAAGCAAATCACCCTTGACATCCACATCCCACCAGTAAGGAAACCTCCTTAAAAAACTTCTCCAAAGCCTACTTCATGCTACTGAAGTCAGAAGTGACAAACTTTACAACACCCACGCAGATGGGATCTGGAAGTTCGACTGCAGAATCCTACACTAAGGCACTGTGCGAGCACATCCACTCGTGCATGAATCGTGCCATTCCAAATAGAACCAAGATGCTCTCATCCAAACAAAGGAAGCCAATCTGGTGGTCCCCTGCTATAAACAAACTATACAACAGAAGGAAGAAACTGTTGCAGAAAATAGGAAAATCCCAGGATGCAAAAAACTCCCTCACCAGCCTCAGTAAGAAGCTGAGATACCTCATAAAATCTTCAAAAGCTAGTCACGAAAATAAAATTGCCAAAGATTCTGAAGACAACCACAAGGCATTCTACAGTTATGTCAAGAATCTAAATGGCAATGCTCAGATCTGCTCTGAGCTACAACAGAATGGCATTAAATATACTGATCCCAAGGATATTGCCAATATCCTGGCAGATCGATTTAGTGCCAACTTCACTCCCCTATCACCCCCGAAAGGGCCCATCTCAATACCAAAAGATTGCCAAATTCCGATAATCACAGCCACACAGGTAGAAACAGCACTCTCCAAAGCTAAGAATACAGCATCCATGGGACCAGATGACATCCCAGGCTGTGTACTACATGAACTACAAAATGAACTGGCACCCCACCTAAGTGTCATGTTTAATCATAGCCTCACCTCAGGCTTTGTGCCCACTGAGTGGCGCACAGCTACAGTTATCCTGATCCACAAGGGAGGATCCACCTTGGATCCCGGGAACTACCGTCCCATCAGTCTGACAAGCCTGATCTGCAAGGGCATGGAACGCATTATCATGGAACTTATAAACAAAGACATTGGCAACCTCCAGACACTGGACCCCAGCCAGTTTGGGTTTGTGAAGGGCCGATCTTGTCTCCTGAATCTGATTGACTTCTTTGAATCGGTCTCCAGAGCTGTGGACGAGGGTAATGAGGTCCACACAGCCTATCTGGACCTCGCCAAGGCCTTCAACACCATCCCCCCTCTGGAATCATAGATAAACTTACTACGCTGGGTATAAATCCCTACATCACTCGATGGGTTTCCAACTGGCTTACTGACAGAACCCAGACTGTAAAAGTAGCCGACTCCAAATCCAGCTCCAGACAAGTGGAGTACCTCAGGGTTCAGTCCTGGGACCACTCTTGTTTGGCATCTACTTCTCTGAAGTACAGGCCAACACTAAGGGACTCAGGCTAACAAAGTTTGCAGATGACTGCAAACTGGGAGCCATTATTGAATCCCCCAAATGATGTGGATATTCTACAAAAGGGCCTTACAGAAACAGATGCCTGGTGCCAGAGCCATGGGCTCAAGCTTAATGTCAAGAAATGTGTAGTCATCCCCTTTGGAAAAAAACATGTACCCATGAACTACCACATAGGTGGCAGGACACTAAACATCGAAAGTGTGATGAGAGACTTAGGGACACAAGTGGACAGTGGTCTCACTTTCGATAACCACATCGCCACAACAGTCAGGAAATCCTTCTACATGGCACACCTCATCACTAAGGGCTTTTCATCCAGAAAAAAGGAGGTCATTGTCCCACTGTACTCATCCCTCATTAGACCCATTATAGAGTATAATGCCCCATTTGGTATGTACCTCACAAGACATCTGCAACAGCTGGAAAGGCCACAGAAATACCTCCCTAAAAGAATGACAGGCCTAAAGCAGATGCCATATGCTGACCATCTAAAAAAACTCCAGCTATACTCTGGCATATCGTCTACTCAGAGGCGATCTCTGCTTAACATACAAGGCCATGTCAAACCCTGAGCTGTTGGACATGCTCCACTTAAAGAAAGCCCAATCCCTCAGAGCCACACGCTCCAGGGATCTAAACCTTATCATCACAATGAACAAAACATGCTGGAGGGATAGGTTCCTGACCCAGAGACTCCCCATACTCTGGAATAGACTGACCATACATGGCAAGTACAGCACCTCATTGGCCCTCTTCAAAAGGAACCTTGATGATTGGATGGGAGATAGGAAATTCACCCCGGGGATCATGTCAATCACCCTGCTAGACAGGGGCCCAGAGAAGTAAATATTGTGGGAAAAAATTTCCAGGGAATTGTTATGGCTAGGCTTGCATAGGCCTTAGGGCCGATAGCCTAGTACCAACCTATGAACCTATAATATAAATACATGCCAGTGTAATCCTCCTCCCTTTGCCAGAAGACCATTAGTACTACAAATCTACCATTATTGTCTTTTTTTATCCTCTTCTATCACTATTGGAGCTCCTTTTACAATTAGTTAAAGTACTCCTCTCTTCCTTTGCCCCTGGTTGTCAGATGAACAACCATCCTGACAACCTTTCTTTATCAAATTCACATATTCAGTTCTTTCAACGTTCGTCTCCTGTAGCATAGCTACTTGCACTCTACATTTTTTTAATATAGTTCACTACTATTTCTTTTTTGTATTCATCTGTGAGACCATTAAAGTTTAAGGACATCACAGAAAGCATAATGTTCTTGAAAAATTATTATTCCCACATTTTATGAATAAAAGTATAACAGCTTTTTTGTTAAAAGTCTAGTTCCAGCTTTAGTGTTACATATGCATGTACTGTTCGGCAGGTAAATATTTTACACAGTTGTTTCTTGTCATCTCCATTTCAGCCTATGTTACATCTTACAGAACTTTTGGTTTTATTGAAAACTCTCAAACAAGAATACAAACACACCCCCAATATCCCCATAAAACCTATTAGCTTAATAACACACAAAACTATGTACATCTTCAAATATTGACATTTTACCCTCCTAATAGGAGCATATGTTCCAAACTGACAGCCACACACATACTTGAGATAACATAAAAGAAAGGTTATCCATGCGAAGATGCATAGCACAGTCTGTGATTCTATTAAGTGCTGTCTGGATTTGTCTTATCTTTATAGCTCTCTCAGCTGGGAAAACAGTGCATTCAGAAAACATTTTCTCCAAGCCACTTCTCTTTATCAGATTGTCTGCTACAGACATGAGAACCAGACAAAAATCTTTACTAAAAAAAAACCTGATCAAATTCAATATTCTTTTTCATTTACTTCTGTCTCTTAAAACTTAATCAATGAAAAAGAAGCAAACCAAAGATTAGGAAGGAACTGGACCACAAAACTTATAAGCTTTCATTCGTTTAATAAAGCACCACAAACTTCATCAGAATAAATACAAAAACTTGAAACCACCCTTTAAATACTTGTCATGTGCAAAAAAAAATCCAATGACAAAATGCTTCAAATAAATTATTTAAATAGCCACTATGATGTCATGAAAATTTAAAAATACACTATAAAATATTTTGACATTGCATATGTATAAAAACAAACAACATTCTAATAAGGCTTTAAAATTACTCACCAAAGGACTACAAACTACTTTGTCTAAAACAAAGAATGTAAATTTCTTAAAATTGTTACATAATAAAACATGTCGTGCCAGTGCATTATTCCTGCCTTTGTTTCTCACTGCCAACACATGTTCATAAATCCTTCTACTTAGTTGCCCGATGGTCTTGCCAACATAAAAACTGGTGCAAGAATTACATACTGCGAGATAAACAATGCCCACAGAATCACATGTAAACCTGTCCTTTGCCCAAATAACTTTCTTAAAGTGTTTCAACTCAACAGTACCTGAATTGGCTATGTATCGACATTACCTGCAATGACCACAAGCAAAAGTTCCAACAGGGTCATTTACCCCATTGTGTGATGTCTTAGAAGTACTTTCAAGTATACTTCTTATGTTACATACCTTTTTATAAGTGAACAAAGGTGCATTACCCACGACTTTCACCAATTCAGAATGTCCAAGCAACACCTTGCAATTTTCCTTAATAACACACCTAATAATGTCCATTCCATCTGAAATGGGCAATGGAAAGGCAAACTCAAACACCTTGTTGTTTTGCTTCACATTACTTGCTACACTGAAACTGCCTCTCAAAATGGGGCTAGCGAAACTGTCTCTGAGAGTTATAACTTCAGCAACAACGTTACGTAACCAAAACAAATCATATTCCCTGGCTGTAAAATATCCAGTTTGTTAACCTCACCATCAAAAACAGAATCTTCAATGGTCAAACGACTCAACCTTATAAGTCGTCCCTTGACAACCCCTCTTTTCATATGTTGGGGGTGAAGACTGTCCCTGTGCAGGTACTGATTGACAAAGGTAGATTTCCTGTGGATACTACTACTGAAACTAAAACTATCATCAAGTAGTTCCAAATGAATATCCAGGAAGTCTATTGTTTTCCCAAACCCTCCCAAGGTAAAGTTCAAAAAACTGGTTGAACAATTCAAGGATTGCAAGAACAGCTGGAAGCTGTCAAGGTTCCCTTGCCACAAAAAACAAATCATCAATGTAACGCCTGTAAAATAAAATGTTCTTAGCCAAAGGATGCGTTACAACAAATTTTATCACCCACAAAGCCATAACTAGATTAGTAAAAGAGGGAGCCACTCTAGAACCCATGGCCATACCAGAGATTTGCTGAAAAATACTAGTTCCAAACTTAAAAAAATTACTTTCCAAAATCATTTCCATCAAAGCACACAAAGTGGTGATCTTAACATTGTCAAAGTCAGTATAACCAGTCAAATATTCCCTAAATAAATCAATTCCAGCTTCTTGATCAATACTTTTATAAAGGGAAGTGTCATCATGTTACAAAAAATATAGATTCACGTAACAACTCTAAAAGATGCCATAAATCTTTTAAATAAAACTTTGAACAATAGAGATCAAAATTTTACCTAACCAAATAGAAATTGGTTCAGTCTTAGAGTATGCTGCTGACACTATGGGTCTAAAAGGGGGGGGGGGGTACTTCTGCATTTGTGGACTTTAGGAATACCAAAGAGAACTGCTAACTTTGGATGTTCAGCCTGTAAAAACATGTATACTGTGTCCAATATTACCTTGACAAAATAAATCAAATAATAAAGTGTCAATACGCTTGAAACACAATAAAACTTCATTTATATTAACCTGTTTGTAGTTTCTATGGTCACTCAAAGGTTGCAGCATAGCATTTTCATAGTCCACAGTATGCATAATGACTAGAGCCCCACCCTTATCTGACTTCATTACTCTCAGATTCCTGTTGGTAGCCAAGTCAATTAATGCTTTCCTCTCTCCCTGAGTAAGATTATCAGTACTGTGGGACCATCTACTAAATGTCCCTGAAATGCTGTTCACTTAGTGTACCAAAAACTTGTAAGGAAGAGCATAATGCAGGATTATAAGTACTTCTGCATTTACATTGTTCTGTGGGTAAATCAGAAGTAGACAAACCATCAAAAATGAACTTCAAATTCAACTTTAAGTATAACTTAAAATCCACAAACAAATTTACTACATTCACTTTGTTGGAAGGAACAACTGTAAATCCATGTTGTAACACCTTGCAAGTGTCATCTGTTAAGTTAACATCAGACAAATTTAAAATATCTATACAAAAATGTAAGTTCTCTTTTTGTTGTTTCTGTTCCTGTTGTTCCCTTTCTTCCCTTGTTCTTTCTTGTGTGTGGCCTGAACTTCTTTCGACCACCTCAAGGTTCTCTGCACCCCTGATTTGTCCACTAAAAAAGGTCCATTCATTATGGACACAGCAGCACCAACATTGGGAGAATTATTAACAACATTCATGTTGCCAGCATCACACTGATTAGAAACAGAAGTAGAAGCAACTACCTCTGTAAGACCATTGGTACTATCAAATACACCAGTTAGTTTCACAGTTTGTACTGATGTTAAATGTTTAGGTAAAGCATAAGCAGTCTTGCCTTTATAGGCAGCTAAGACCCTCTTCAATTTTCTTTGTTTCCTATTAATAATGGTCGCCGTCTGCCTATCTACTTTGATGGAAATATCTTCATATAAAGTAAAAAAGCACTGGAAACATTTGGACCCCCTAACTTTCATGTCCAGAGTTTCCATGTCAGTTTTTACGTTAGCAATATTACATTTGTAATGGGCGACCAGCATTTTCATCAGGGCGACATCAGTACCATTAAAAAGTTCAATCAGTTGCTGGCACAAAGTGTCCCCTTGTTGAACACAGGAAATTTAAATAATCTTAAGCCACGAGGTACACAGCAGAGTCTTACACATTCTTCTAAATAAGCCACTTCTAACTGCAAAGAAATCATTTTTAAGGAAAGCTTTTCTAAAGAAAATATGTCATTTTTACAAATGTCAGACTCATCTGAACAGCTACTTTCAATAGTGGAACTTCTTGTATTTCATGACTGTCCAATTTGAAGGGGTTTTCAAACTCACTAAAACATGAGAAACCACATCTTTATGTGAAATTGTGCTAGCTGAAGTCCCAGCAGCACCATTATGGCGAAAAACACCATCACTGAATCCACTGAATGAAGAAACACTCCATCTTTGCTTCCCCCAGCCAACTGACTGAGGGATTGTTGTACTGAAGTCAGCACGCTACTACCAATACTGCTCTGTAGCTGAACTCCTCCTCCTCGGTTACCTTGACCACGAGAAAAGCCTTCACGGATAGCAGAAATAATGTTTTCCATAAAAGATTCGTTAGACACAAGGGATTTGTCCAACACTGAATGGGTGGGTAAGTTCAATAAGCAGTCCTGTGTAAACTCGCTTTCTGCCATAATACTGCCCAAACACCTCCAAATTCAACCAAAAACTGCTAAACAACTCAAAAGAACAAAGTAAAATGAAAAAGCAGCAAACCAAAGACCAGGAAGGAACCAGACCACAAAACTTATACGCTTTCGTTTGTTTAATAAAACACCACAAACTTCATCACTACATCAAAGCCTTTGTAATTGAAGAAAACACGATGTTAATACTTTCATTTAGTCTTGGAGGGTAGTCTGCTTTTAAAGCTACCTGCCATTTAGTTTCCCTACATTCTAATAAGGCTTGGTTTTAAGTTTTTGTATTTATTCTGATGAAGCTCATAGTGTTTTATTAAACGAACAAAAGCTTATAAGTTTTGTGGTCTGGTTCCTTCCTGGTCTTTGGTTTGCTGCTTTTTCATTTTTACTTTGTTCTTTAAAGTTGTTTAGCAGTTTTTGTCTCTTAAAACTTGTTACTAGATTAAGCTAATGGATTCAACTCAGTTATTCTCCTATCCAAGAACGAGAAAAAGCACAGTAATTTTTCTTCTATCATGGTCTTTTAACCATGTTTTTTTACACTGCAGTGCCTACATTTCTTAAAACTGAACAAGGAGAAAGAGAGAAGGGAAGGGAGAAAGAAAAAAAAGAGAACAGGCGCACCTATTTATATTAGTATTCCCATTACACTTAAAAGCAACAGGGAAAAAAACTTTACTTTATAAAATGCAAAGAAAACCCTGCACTATTTAAAAACAAATTTGTTTTACTTGCAGTTAACTTTCTCCCTCCTCTTCCTCTCTCCTGAGTATTTTACTGAAGACTAATAACATGAAGTAGGGCATTTGCTTTAGAGTCCCCTACAAGTTTAATAAAATCTAAAAAAGTCCACTATTTCCAGATTTTCTTGTTCTGTCATGTTTCACAAATATAATTATTGCTTTGTAATCCCACAGTTAACAATTTCCAAGTTACTGATTTTATTCTCCAAACATTAATGACATGAAGTAGGATATGTGCTTTAGAGTCCCCTACAAGTTTAACAAAGTCCAAGAAAGTCCAATATTTCCAATTTTTTTTGTTCTATTCCTGTTCATCTCCCATACCTTTTATCTGCTTCATTTCCAACGTACTCTTGATTCTTCTAGTGAATTATTGTGCTTTTTTCCTTTCTTAAGCATTTTTCATTGAAACAATGGAAAATATTTCACTGACAGTCTCTCTGTAGTTTATTACCAGAAGAAAAAAGAAGCTGAATCTCCTGTTAAACAGCTGACTTTTTGTTGAACAAACTTTTGTATGTCTTCCTTAGCATGTACTTCATCAAAAATGATTCTGTTCCTCCAGGAGAAAAAATTTTGAAGATAGCTAGATACAGCAATTTGAATCTCATGCTTGCTTATAAATATTCTGTGAATAATGGAATACATTTACTCCTCTTCTGCCTGGTGTACAATGAGTAGTCATTCTCCACAAACACTCTGTGGTCTCCCACTTTTAGTACTTTGTCCTTCTGCCACAGTTTTGTCAGATTGTCAGAATCAACTCCTTCTGCTGGTAGGATTGCATCTTTACTATTAAAGGTCTACATTTTCTCATAGCCAGGTTTGGAGCACACACACACAACGTACCCTTTCAATTATTAATTCCTGTTGTGGAATACCAGTCCAGTTGCTTATTTGTGCTTTCATAAAATTAATACAGTCTGTTCCTTCGAGCTTCTCAGGCACAGCAGAAAACTTCAGGTTTTCCCTGTGTGCTTTGTCCTCTAATTCTATTATTTTTTGAAACATCTCTTCTTGTACAGTACAAGATATACATAAACATACATGTTTTTCCGAGTAGTAGGTTCATGAAAGTAAATATATTTTTCATCATAAAAAATATATATGTGCATGTTCTTATATAATTTATTTATTATCATTTATATATATACATTTGTTCCATATATATGCTATAGGTATGCAGACAAGTGGGTGCTTGTGTGTATACATATCTGCATTTATATGCACATATGTGTGGCTATGAGTATGTATATGGAAACACAAAAACATAAAAATATAAAAATATAGAAATGTGTATATATAGGTATAGGTGCTTTAAGCACGTTAGCATGAATTTATGAATTTTATAAATGTTTGCTTAGAATGTTTCAGTATATGAAATGTTGAATGTAATATAATTTCATAATTGCATATATAAATATGTAGGTTTTTGTATATATGGATTGTCATCATATATTATATTGATTATATATCATATATTTTTACATTATATTATATTTTATGTATTATATATTTTATATAGTTAATATATTTTATATATATATTTTATGGTTCGAAAATTAAAATATTAAAAGTAGATAAGAAGGTGTATCCAATTTAATATATATCAGACCATAGAGATCTGTAAAGTTGCTTACGTTAAAATGACCTTTTTTCAGTCTCTTTTTGTTAGGCTGTATATGCCTTTAAAAAGTAAAGTAATTTCAGGATTTAGCGTGTTTTTTTTGGAAACGATGTATAAAAACCAGTCTTAGAATTTTAAATTGTTTTAGTTTCTGAAGAATTCCTGTATTCAAACGGGACGAAAAACGTACTTTTATTGTTAAGCGTTTAAAATAAGTATTAAAAACGGTGTTTTGCAAGTCCGGCCGTGTTATTCTTTCATTCGTTTGGAGTTTACAGTCATCTTCTTGTACAGTGTCATTCAGGCAGCCTTTTCTTCATTTCGACCTCTGAGTTTTGCAGTTTTATCACCTTATCTGAAGATCTGTTTAAAGCTTCTTCCATTTTTTCAGCCTTTTATTGTTTAAGTTGATATATTCCATCAGTGTTTCATTTAAGGTCTGTGTACAATTGCCTTACACTTGTCTCTAGGTTACTGGAAGTCACGTCTGGAGCTTGTACTGCTTTTTACTGAACAGCTGCATTACTTTTCCCAGTCAGTGTTTTGTCACTGCCTTTTAGCAGTGCCATTTTGACAGAACAGACAAAGTGTTAACATGTATGGGTGCAGTAGTCATTCTGTTTATAAGTTTATTTAGGTTACTATGCCTTAATCCTGATGTGTTTGTATATAAAACAGCTGCTTGAACCAAACCCACAACTGTTTATCTGTTTTATCCTGACCGGATGAGCAACGTTCTGTATTTCTTTTTTTCCTGGCATCCAGGCAATGCACTTACTAGCCAGTTACTGAAATTTACCCAGAAATCTAGGTCCACTGACTTTCTCTGCCAAGTTTCTGTTGTCACACTGAGAGCGCTAGAATTACTCTGCTACTCAGTGTGCAGCCATCATGGAAGTCCCCTCCAGTTTTTTTTTATCTTTTATAATATTCAATACTTCAAATACAACTGGTTTAGACAATTATTTCCATTTTCTAGTAATTGCTTTTTTGGGAACCAAAGAATTAAAGTATATACATCCTTACTAAGTCTAGGGAATTCAGAAGCTGTGTTCCAGTTCAAAAGAATCATTTCCTTAGTTATTACCAGTCTGCTCACCTAATATTTATGTCATGACTACTCAGTACAGAATACCTGAAATCTGCCAACTCATTACACTCCCAGACTGTATGTTCCCAATTACCTCTTTCTTCTCCATCCCACCTCCGCAACATTTGCTATCTACCTGAGGAAATATTATTTGAATGTCTGCTTGGGATATAAAAACACCTATGCAAACACTTCCAACTATGAAGTCTAGAATGTTTAGGATCTTTGCTTGGAAGCCATACATATGCCCTCTTCACTGTTCTCCTGTAAACTGTTTTTCCACCATTTCTTACCAATCTCTTCCAATCTATTCTGATTGATTATTATAGTCATAATGCAATATTTTACATGTCATACTATTATCCCTTTTTAAACAGCAGCTTCTGGTCGAGATTAAACTAAAAACTCTCTCAAAGCAGGTTTTTCACTTAATATTCCCCTATCCCTTTCTCTTTGCCTGTACACTGATATCAATCCCTGGTAGGGAAGGTAGTCTCTAGCCTGCAGTCCAAACATCTCCTTGGTCTCATCACATTCTATTACATTTCCCTCTCTAGTTATTTGCTTAAATACCTTGGGGTTCCTTTGCCAGTTTTCTCCAGTACATTACATCCCTCCTCTTGCTTATTTTCTGTACCCTACTTGCAGTCATCCCTACTATCAAAATTGCTTTTCTCCATTCAAGTGTTGGCTTAATTCTTGGAATACTTTCTGCTGCTTTATGAATATAGTACTCTGTATAGCTATTATTGTCCTTAAGGATCTGCCTCTGAAATCCCACTCTTTTACTAGAACTTTCCACATGCTTCATCATCCAACCCTTTCCATTTTGATTTATAACCCTTTGCTTGTGTTATGTATAAGACTTCTAACTGTGTAGCTCTAAAATATCCCTTCAAATCAGGTAACCTTAAACCAGCTTGTTCTATTGGAAGGACCAACTTATTGCACTTAAATCTTGCCCTCTTTCCCCTCTCAAATAACTTCCTTTAACTCTTTATTATTGACCACAACTTCTCTGGTTGACAGAAATATAGTTAGATAGATGCCCTCGAGTCAAAATCAACTAATGAAAACTCTGGATAGGCATATTACAGAAGTAGACTGCCAGGCCTTTCTACTGCACAGACACTGTTGCTGCCCAGTTGTGCCCAACCAGATTTCAGATGACCCAGATCTACCACTTGGTAATTTTGTGGCTTGACCTCTTAGATATTGGTCTGGGTAATAGAAATATAGCTGACCCATATATAAAACTAAAGGGACTAAAGACATTTTTCACTGCTTGTATCTTACTATCCTTATCCATAAAACTAACAATCTTATTCAAGCATTTTTATTGATGGGAAGCACCCTAACACCCTTGTTACTTGTATACTAACTCCAAGAGCACTACATCTCAGAGTACGAGGACTACTCTAAAGTGCAACAACCTCAGACTTGGTATGCATTTCCCTGATCACACATTTAACCCATGCTGTTCATAGAAGTACATGTGGCATTCCTTGCAATTTCAACAGGAGCCAATCTATAAAGACAGTGACTCACAGCACTGTCATTGTAAAATTAAAATACCTAATATCGGGGGGGGGGCACGACTTGTAAAATTCTCTAGCCCAAGACCTGATCGCAACATCTGTTAAGGGATTAGAGTAGTCCTCTTACTCTGAGATGTAGTGCTCTTGGAGTTAGTATACATTCGACTATCATCAGCACTGCCTCCAACCTGGCAGACCTCACTGCTTCAACCCAAGACACCTTCAACCTAATAGAAAAATGGTTCTCAAGTCGACAACTAGTTCTCAACCCCAACAAAACAAAACTACTTACTTTCTCACCCACTAACAAGACTCTTCCCCCCACCTTCTCTATTACATCCTCCAATGGAATCACTATATCACCAGAAGCTCACACAAAGCTATTAGGTGTTACCATTGATAACTCCCTTAAGTTTGACACCCATTTCAATCTTACCATCAAAACCGTCAATAAAAAGCTTGGCTCTCTCTATAAAGTAAAACACTTTCTCACTCCTCATGCTAAAATTACAATTGCCAGCACACACCTACTATCAACTCTTTTCTATGCCTCCCCTCTTTACAAACCTAAACAAGACAACCCTTAACAAACTTGCTTCTTGTTACAATCACATAGCTAGATTTGCCACAAATTCCACCTTTAGAACGCACCACTGCACTAACTTGAAGCAACTACGGTGGTTAGAGTTTTCCAGCCAACTCCATTTCAACCAACTCAAAACGGCTCACCAGATACTGTATCACCCAGAGAAAACACCAGCTCTGAAAAACATCATTCACCCCTATATTAACCTGCAATCTTTACGCTCCTCCAATAAGATCTTAGCTCAAACTACCAAAGCCAATAATTCTGCTGGGGATTCTCTATTCTCAAACTTTGTAGGTAAAATGTGGAACTCCCTACCGACCATGCTCACCTCAGAACCCTCACTCCTACAATTCAAAAAAAAGCTTAAACCCCATCTCAATACTCTCTGGCAATGTCCCTGTTCCAAACCTGATTAACCACTATCATTTACCCTTCTCTTACCTCACTATCCTTAACCGCTTTTTAACAAGGCGCCTCGCCTTTGTAACTGACCTATGTTTTTTTTATATGCTGCTGTTGTTTTTTTTTTTCCCAAGATGTGATGTATCTTTATATTGTATTTAGAACTCAACTATCTTCCTTTTTTTGCATTAACAATGTTCATATGTCTGTTATGTACTTGGAGCTTTTCTCCCCAGGCCTCCGCTGAAAATGGACATGTATCCAGTCGGACTCTCCCGGTTAACAAATGTAAAATAAATAAATAAAAAATAAATAATATCCCCCATGCTGTTGTGATCGGTTAGATGCCTTCTGTGCAGAGTCTGCATGTTCTCCCTGTGCTCATGTGGGTTTCCTTTGGGTGCTCCAGTTTCCTCCCACATTCCAAAGACATGCAGTAAGTGGACTGGAAATTGCCACAGGTGTGAATGTACGTGTGAATGTGTAGTGTAGAAGAATTATCATGGCAGGGCTAGCCACCCAGCAGTGTAATCCTTGGCTCTAGCTGACTATGTGCACAAATGGGAAAAAGGGGTTGTGTATGAACAAGATTGTGCTAGGAACTCTTCTTGCCTATTTGCTGTCCCAGAGCATTTGCTTTGTCACTAACAATTACAGTCCATCAGAAATACCATCATTTACTGTTCAGAAATTGCATATTGATGCAAAGCTTGTCTTATTAACTTTTTAAGTGAATTACAGTAATATTTAAAAACTGTCCATAATTTTCTGTCTCTCCACCCCCCCCCCCCCGACATTTTTAATGATAGGTCTGCTGCTGTCTATATGGCAGTGCTCGCTAAGTGCTTTATCGCTTTTCAAAGCTGGTAAAACTTTTTTTTTTGTTACTGGTAGTACATGGAACAGATTAAATTCCATTCACTGCAAACAAATATGATTGGTTCTCATCAATTATAACCTTTGTGTGTTCTTGACATGGATGCCAAAATTCACATCTTGAGCTTCACTCTTGAGGTGGTTTTCTTGGCATCCAAGTCTCAAACACACAACCTGGTTATGATCAGAGAACTGATCATAATCTTATGTTTTACATTCAGAACACAGACTGCTCTGTGGAAACAAAAGAACAAACTAACAAAATCATGTACAGTATATGCTCCCATTGCCATTATTTTGGATGACAATAAATACAGTATAAATGTAGTTAAAAAAACACATTCTTCATGATGTACAGCACCTAAATAGGTTCATAGGTTCATACTAAGCTATCTGCCCTAGGGCATTTATAAGCCTAGCCAGAGTATGTTTGGCTTTTGCCACCCATTTTAAATTAATTTTGCTATGCCCTTTTTCGAGGTTAGTATACTGTGCCTCTGTCTAACAGTGACACAGAAGTGATACCCGGGGTAAACCTACGATCTCCCATCCACTCATCAAGATTCCTCTTGAAAAGAGTCAATGAGGGACTCTGCCTAACCTGGACTGGGATTTTATTCCAGAGTGAAGGGAGCCTCTGGGTTATGAATCTGTCCCTCCAGCATGTCCTATTTATTTCAGTGCTGAGGTTCAAGTCTCTCGGCGTGTAGCTCGATGGGATTTGGATTTTTGAGGTGCAGCATGTCCCTTTATTCCGGGTTGGACATGGCCTTATCGTCAGGCACAGGTCACCTCTGAGCAGGCGGTATGCCACTGAGTAGAGCTGGAGTTTCTTTAACCGGGCAGCATATGGCATCTGTTTGAGCCCTTTGATCCTCTTGGTGAGGTACTTTTGGGGTCTTTCCAGTTGCTGCAGGTGTTTGGTAAGGTACATCCCAAAAGGGGCATTGTACTCAATTATGGGCCTGATGAGGGATGAGTAAAGAGGCACGATGACCTCCCTAATCTAGATGTGAATCCCTTCATGATTAGGTGGGCTATATAAAATGTTTTTCTAACCACTTTGGCCACGTGGTTGTCAAATGAGAGATTGCTATCAACTTGGGTCCCCAGGTCCCTAATTACTTCTTCTGTACTTAATGGATTACCACCTATGTGGTAATTTGTGGGCACTTTGTTTTTGCCAAAGGGATGACTATACACTTTTGTCGTTTAGCTTGAGGCCATGGCTCTGGCACCAGTTGTCTGTTTCTACGAGGCCCTTTTGGAGGATGCTTGTGTCGGCTGGAGAGTCGATTATGGCGCCCAGTTTGCAGTCATCTGCGAACTTGGTCAGCCACAGTCCTTCCGTGTTGGCCTGTACCTCCGAGAAATATATACCAAACAAGAGAGGTCCCAGGACTGAGCCTTGTGGGGACGCCACTTGTAACTGGTTTGGAGTCTGACATGGCTCCAGCAATTCTAACCATGTGGGTTCTGTCCTTGAGCCAGTTTGCAACCCATCTAGTGACATAGGGGTTTATATTTAAGCTGGTGAGCTTATCTATAATGCCCGAGTGGGGTATTGTATCGAAGGCTTTTGCGAGGTCCAGATAGGCTGTGTGGACCACCTTCCCTTCGTCAATGGCCTTGGTGACTGTTTCAAAGAAGTCAACCAGGTTTAAGAGGCAGGATCTGCCCTTAACAAAGCCAAACTGGGTAGGATCCAGTGTCTGTAGGTCCCCAATATCTTTATTTATGAGGTCCATGATGATCCTTTCCATAGCTTTGCAGACCAAGCTAGTCAGGCTTATGGGGTGATAGTTTCCAGGGTCCGTTGAGGCACCACCTTTGTGGAGAGGGACCACTGTTGCTGTACGCTACTCTTTGGGTACATATCCTGTAGTAAGGCTGAGATTGAACAGTAGTTTTATGTTTGGGTTTAGCTCTTCTTGGAGTTCATGTAGGACGCAGCCTGGGGCACCGTCTGGTCCCATTGATGCTGTGTTTTTTGCTTTGTTTTGATGAAAAGTCAGTTTCAGGGTAGTTTCCTTAAAATATACATTGCAGTGTTTGGAAAGAAAGCTTGATTGGTTGATCTGATTGTCATGGAGCCTGTGCCAGGTGAAAACAAATATGGAGTAGAAAGAATACCGGCCCATTGCAATGGTTTTCCTTGAGGAATAATGCAGGATCAGCTTACTTTAAACAAAAATATAGTGTCACAAGGAAGCACTGAAATCTTCGCCATGGAAGAAAACAACGGCAGTAGTAGTGCAAGGCAGTACAGGTCTGTTCATAGGCAAAATCTGAAAGGAACAGATCTCATCAGGGGTGATATGGGTATACTGGTCTGGTTAAATAATAGCTCAAGTGTTGTTTAGTATATAAGTGGAGATGTAAATTACTAAAAAAATAAATCGAAAATGAAGCTCATGCTTTTTGTCTACTGTGTTTTACTGCCAAAGGCAACTTATAATACATCCATTTGCTGGAATAATTTTGGAAGTTATGAATTAGCCTAATAAGTAGATATCATCCAGTCTGAGAAAATGAAATAGCATATTTCTAGACTGATTCAATGAGTGGTCATTATATCTCCTTCCCTTCTAACAGTCTACAACAGAACAATGTAATAAATGATCCACTTGAGTCCCTTGAATTACTGATCTCTCTCTCTTCCAGAATATTTCTGGATACCTTCTTGTTAAACCTGACATTGTTGCCATCTGATGAATGAGGGAGCTATAAAAAAAATCTTGCTTTTCAGAAAATAATGTTTATTTTCCTTTGAAGAGGCATTCTTTAAAAATAGTGGTCAATAATTAATACCCTTGTCTCTAGGTGAAGATCTAGACTGTACTTGCTCAATCAAAGTATACTTTTCTACTGTTTAATTAGTCTGTGGCTGATAAGTAAATTATTCAGTTCTTCTAATGACAAATATATTGACAGACCAGAGACAGTGACTGATGAAAAGAAGGTCACAGTTGTCTTTCCCTATCCAAAAAAAGACAAGCAGCTTCTAGACTGGTCTCTATGAAATAGATTCATAGGTAAATGTAAGGCTAACAGTCTGCAAACTATTACAAGCCTAGCCAATAACCAGAGATCAGAATCAAACCCTTTACCTTCTGTGCGGAAACAAATTTAACCATTATGCGAACCCCTACACCAATACAAAATCCAGCAATATATAAGATGTGCAAGTGGAGAATTGGCCAAATGCATGAAAGAGGTAAAGACTTTGATAGAAGGAGTGTAGTTAAGTACCAGTGTCAACAGATCACATGACAATCTCCCTGACCCAACAGTCCTACTGGCAAAGTAACACTTGAATATTCTGTCACACAGACCGTACATAGTGTGAATTCATGACTAAGCCATCAGTGGGAGCACAACTGACATGATATCAAACAGACGAGGAGGAACTGCTTTTCTGAAATGAAAGCCATCACAAAATTAAAAGGCACTGTAAGATACTGGGTAACAGAATATGCTACAAGAATCTGCACAAAGTCAAATACAAATCCTTCCTTATGGGAAGAGACTGACAAGAAAATGATAGCAATCACATTAACAAAAAACTCCTGTATAATGCTGCTTTTAGAATTGAGTAAACAGGATGCTAATCAGTGTGTATGTGGCTTTCCCAAAGACAATACATTTAAACTTTCCTCCTGAAGGAAGAGTGCTTCAGCAAAAGACATGGAAGCACATTCACGAAAAACATTTCAGAAAGTGAAGAACCAGGGGATGGATGACAAATTTGACAGACAGTTATTACAAAAAAAACATGAACAGTAAACTCATTTTAAGCCAGTACATCTGTAGGGATAGGGTATATCAAACAAGGATACATAAGATAATTCTGGAAGGTTTACTACTAAACTGTAAGAATACCACAAGAAAGTACTACCCAATACAGACATCTTTTATCACAGAGGTAAAATGCCCTTACATGAAAGCAATAAAAGTAAGCAGTCCGTGTACTTGTTAAGTTCAGCTAGCTGTTTAGAGAACTGTTTAGTTTTGTTTACATAGCATGCTTTGTTCGGGAAAAACATTCTAACAGATGCTGCAGAACCCAGAGAAAGAGGCAGAGGCATGATAAGACAAAATACTCCTTGCCATTCTCAGGGGAGGGCTTGGAGACTGTTGACTGAAGATACGTATCCTGCTGCAGTCCCCCCATGGAGACTGGTGAATGGCAGGTGTGTCTACTTACAACAAAGAGAGGGGACAATTGAAGGCAGCATCATGTCATGGTAGTAGGTGACAAGTCTTCACACAGGTCAGTGCACACGCAGACACAAGACATGTAAGGAGAATGATAAAGCTTAAGGAAAAGACCTGTTATGGCTACTTCAGTGAAGGTTATGACATGGATTGCTCTTGCCCAATAAAAGGAGAAGATATGGGTGCTAGCGGTCATGGTGGTGGCTTCGTGGTTGGAAGGCAAAGGGAAGAACAGAAAGAGCACAAAAAACAGATACACCATTCAGGGGACTCTGAAGAAAAGTGTGGTGTTGGCTGAAACTTTTTTTTTTTAACACCTTTACTGAATTATCACTTAAATACTCAAACATGCATGTATACAAAAGAAAGCAAACCATGTTAACATGTTGACAGTTAAAAACATCATACATCACATATTATTTATACAATCATCAATCCAACATGACAAAAATTGATCAATTCCTGTCTTTCCTTGAACATCACTCCTCCTCCAAAACATTATTCTGAATGTATTGTTCCCACAATTTCCACTTTATTCTAAGTAATTTGCCCCTATCCTTTTCTAAAGATCCTACTTTTCAGTTTATCTTTGTTACACCATTCACTACTTCAAATACAGTTGGTTTAGATGTAGGTTTCCATTTGTTATAACTGCTTTTTTGGAAGCCACCAGAATTAAACTTAACAAGGCATTACCAAGTCTAGGCAATTCAGATCCTGCATCTGCCTAAAAAAATAATGTCCTTAGTTACACCCATTTGATCATCCTTTACTGACAAGAGTACTCTGTAGGGATTTTTCAACAACTGACAACTCATTACACTTCCAAAACATATGTCATTAGTTTATCTCTTTCTTCCTCATCACACCTCCAACATTTGCATTAACCCAAGGAAAACTTATTCAGAGTCTGCTTGGGGTATTAAAAATGCCTATGAAAACACTTCCAAGCAAAAATCCTAAAGTTCTAGACTTTGTTCCATATGTTGGAGCCATATAAATGTGTGTGTGTGTGTGTGTGTGTGTGTGTGTGTGTGTGTGTGTGTGTGTGTGTGTGTGTGTGTGTGTGTACACACTCCCATTGTTTCCTTGTGAACCGCTTATCCAATCTATCTTCCTAAATTTTTCTAACCTCCTCTGACTGACTCCCATAGGTATTAGACAATATGTTGCATGTCCTACTGATTATTCCTTTTTTAACAGCAGCTTCTGTTCTAGAGTCAACTAAAACGCTTTACTAGAGTAGGGCTTTAACATAGGATTCCACTATCCCATTCTATTTGCCTATACTCTGATATCAATCACTGATAGGAAAGACAGTCTCTAACCTGCAGTCCAAGAGCCTTCTTGACCTCTTCCTACTCTAGCACCTTTCTCTCTCTAGTTATTTGTTCCCAATACCTTGGCTTCTTTGCCAGTTTTCTCCAGTAAATTCTAGCTCCCTCTTGCCTATTATCCGTACCCCTAATTGCAATCACCCCTACTGACAGAATCTCCTTTCTCCATGCTCATGTTGGTTTAGTTCTTTGAATACTTTCTTCTACTTCATGGATATAATATTCTTTATGGCTGTTCACGTTAAGTACGTGCATCTAAAATCCCACTGTCTCTTTATTTCTTGAATTCCCCCCTGCATCATCATCATCCTTTTCCACTTTGAATTATAGCTTTTGGCTTGTGTTATGTATATAAGCCTCAACTGTGTAGCTCTAAAATATCCATTCAAATCAGGTAATCCTAAACCACCTTGTTCTACTGTAAGGATCCACTTTCCCCAGTTGACCCTTGCCCTCTTCTCCTCCCAGATAAAATCCTTCAACTCTATTAATTACTATCTGCAACTTCTTCTCTGGTTGATAAAAATATGCCTGACCTGTATATACATCTTAAGGGACTAAACATTTTCACTGCTTGTATCCTACTATTCATATCCATAAACAACAACTTCCAGTTTCTCAGTTTTTGTATTAGCTTTTGTAAAGTCTCTTTCTACATTTCCTTGGGCTGCCATAACAGAATCCTTTCTAACCCATACTTCTAAATACTTCATTTTATCATATTGTCATAAATGCAGGTACTGCTGAACCAATATATCTGTGGTTACATAGTTTATAGCTACAGCCTTTGTTTTGCCTCCATTAATTTTATATCCCGAAAAGACTTGGAACTGTCTCAGAATGTTCCACAAGACTGAGATGTCCTTTCTGGTTTTATCAGTTACAAAACAACATTGTCTGCAAATAAACGCAAATTTTCTTGATTACCATACCAACTATATCCTTGACTTTGAGTCCCTTATTTTTTTGCCAATGGCTCTAAATATAACACAAACAACAAAGGGGAAAGATAACATTCATGCCTGGTTCCTCTGTTTAGACAACTTATCAGAGAGGAACTCTCTCACTTTAATTTATATCTCCAATCTTTCATATATCCATAACATTATTTTTGTATCAGGGAAGGCAAATGTTTCCATTGCCCTGCTCATAAAATCCCAGCTTACTCTGCATCAAGACTCACGATTTTCTTACATTTTGCTTCCATCTGGATCATTGTTTATTAATGTTGTCAAATGTTTGTCGCCCTTCCACAAAACCACACTGATCCATAGCTATCACTTTTGGTAACACCTTTGCCTTTCTTTTAGTTATTATAGACAAACACTTTATAATTGTGATTTAAAATTGAAATGGGCCTATAAGAAACTGGGTCAGATAGGCCTTTATCATCTTTGGGTATTACAGCAACCACAGCTTCTTCTAGGATGTTGGTGCTTCCAGTCCTTTAAAAAAAATTGTTAAACAAAACCTTCCAGATCTTTAACACTTCATCCCTGCCTAGCTTCCAGACTTCCACAGGAATACCATCTATTCCTTGATATTTTTTTGTAAATTGATTATACATTACAGTTTCTATCTCATCTCCTCCTATCTTAACCGTTAATTGTTGAGCCTCTTCTGCCTCTAACCTTGGCATACCCAAGTCATCCATAAATATTTCCATTTCTGCTTTTTTCTCGATTTCCATATTCTTCTGCTTTACACAAAATTTCCAAAGCATCTCTAATACCTCTATAGGATCTCTGGTTATTTTTCCTGTTATAGGCTCCATAAGTTTAGCAACAACCCTTTCTACTTTCTGTGGCCTAAATTGCAGTGCTAAAAGATTTTGTGCTCTGGAGTTATCAAAAGACAGTAGCAACAGCAATCTTTCTAAATTTATGCATATTATCTACATGCACCCTTATTTTCTCTTTAGCACATGCATTTCCACATGTTCTAGTTCTGAGAGATCCCTATTATGCTACAATACTTCAGCCCCTCTAAATTATGTTTAAGAAATAATAATATTGCTTTCTTTTATTTCTACCCTATTTTTAAACTCCACTTTCATTTTATCCAACTCACTAGCTATAACTTATGAGGTTTCTATCTTCCCTAATAAATATTGAATGCTTTCTACTACAAAATTCCTTAAATTCCTCTCTTTTAACAGGTAGGTGGGAAAGCACTTAGTTGTTATTGGCACATGATCTGAAATAGTTATTGGATGTGTGTTGAAGCTTTCAATTAAATACACATGCTATTGTAAAATAACTTCTCTCTTGTTTAACCTAGTTATTATACCTTGGGGAATAATATTTAAATTATTGCTACTACTGAATTCATGTCTTCCATACACAATATTTTCAGAAATTTCCTCAAAAACGTAGCCACTTTTATTATATTTCCTTTCTAGGTTCCCAAGATACAGCCTCGCTGCTGCAAACCAAGTTCCAGTCTCCACCTAAATGTAATATTCCCTGTTGAAATCTGATTTCTCCCAAAATTTTCTTAAGCTCCATAATAGCAGTTTTACGTGGAATATAAATACATGCCAGCATAATCCTTCTCCCTTGCCAGTAGCCCCTTACTACCAAAAATCTACCATTACTATCTCTCCACTATTGGAAATCCTCTAGCAATTAGTATAAGCACTACCCTTCTCCTTCATATCCGATATTTTACTGAATATATATCCTGAAATCCTTTTCTTTATCAAATTCACATGCTCACTTCTTTCCAAACGTGTCTCATGTAGTATTACTATTTGAACTCTTTTTTTTTAAAGTACCCTTGCCTTTTTGTCTATACTTGTAAGGCCATTCACATTCCAAAATAATGTTTAGTGCAGCCATTATGATAAGTTATTATGCACACACATTACATATGACAGGTATTTTTAAATGTCTATCTGTGTTGCATGCACCCACTAAAGTTTGGCAGGTAGATTCTTTATGCAGTTCTTTCTTGTCATCATTTGAACCTATCACATTTTAAAAGACCGGTTGTTTTGATGAAAATCCTCAAACAAAAAAAGAAAAACAAACATACCTCCAGAACACCCATATTACATATTAACGTAAACCAAACACGCAAAACTATATACATCTTCAAATAATAAAGTGTAACCCTCCTTATAAGAACAATTGCCCCAAATTGACAGCTGTATCCACAGGCAATAATTAGCTAAATTTAAGGTTGTCCATGCTAAGATGCATTTTACAACCAGTACTTCTACTTACACTAACTGCTGTCTGTTCTTGTTCCATCTTTATTTCCCTCCCAGATGTGAAAAAGTACAATGGTTAATTTTAAATAAAACTAAAATATATACTATTCTAGTAATTATATTTAGTTTCGAAAAAAGCTACAATCTTATTCACCTCCAATAATTTCAGACTTTACTTTTTACTAAACTGCTTACCCCTGTACCTTTTAATTTTATGTTTATCTCCAGAAACAATTTCCAGACCTCCAAACTTACTGCCTTCACCTTTAATCAGCTTGTTTCCATGGAAATGTAAAAACAAACTGTGCAGCTGCCCTCAGCTCCAGATTTCTCAACTGGCAGTGAATTTTTACATGCTTAAAGAAAAGTACTACAATGTGGCCTCTAAAAAAGCATTGGCATTCACAAAAATGTCTTTAGATTAAACCATTGGCATTAATCCAGACATTCAACTACACAAAGGTAGCATAAAGCATAACAATTCCACACATTATAATCAGTGCAATCTGACACCTCATTCCCCACACCTAACACCCAAGATTACAACCCATCGACTTAAACATGCTTTTGCAAGTATCGGTCCCCTTTCAGTGGTAGAATCAGGTCATCAGGTCATGGTGACCGATACTTGTAGAATTTTTCAGAATTCAACTGGGGATTTTAATGTATTTCAGTTTTCATCATTTAGTATAGAGATGACCGACTGTGACCTATTGGCTAGGGGCTTGACTTTTGTGCCAGTTAATAATTTTAGTTTGGTCAGCACCCTAGTGGATTTAAAACATTTCATAAGGAAACTCAATTTGAATTCCTATTTTCAGTCAGTGGAATATGTAGGTGATCCTTTACATATATCAAACACTTTCAATCCTCCGCTACATCCCTCTTTACAAATTTTTGAAAGGATCTGTGAAATAGATATGAGAAACATTCCCAGGCAGAAACCTTTTTTGAATTTGATAGTAAATAAAAATTCTCTCTTCCTCTCCTTAAGGACTCGCTTGCCAAAAAAACAATGCAAGTCTTACTTTTTTGAATCTGAGTGAGGCTAAAGAAGTAAGCCTTAAAAAACTGAGGAGTAACCCGGAGGTTAGAATTATCAGGCCTGATAAGGATGGGGGGATGGTTGCGATGGACACGGCAGACTATAACACAAGGATGAAGGAGATGCTTAATAGTGTCCATTACAGAAAAATTTCTTTAAATGAACTTAATGGGGTATATCGCAAAGTTAGAAACCAGTTGAATGATATGTTCATTGAGGGGTCTCTGACGACAGACGAGTTCAATTATATGTCAGTTTCCCACCCACAAACTCCCACTATTTTCAGCTTGCCTAAAATTCATAAAAGCCTTTCAAATCCACCTATGCGACCAATTGTGGATGGGTGGGGGTCCATCACCTACCCAATAGCAAAATTTCTTGACATCAAATTGAAATCATTGGTGGGGAGTGAGAAGATCATGTGTAAGGACTCCCGGGACTTCCTGGATAGGATCAATAATCTCGGTTACATTGAAACTGGGTTTTTCATTATGATGGACGAAAAGGACCTCTACACGGTAATACACCATGATATTGGACGAGAATGGGTTTGTGACTACCTACTCTCTAGAGGGTGAACAGCTGTTTGAACTGGTATTAAAGAGCAAAACCAAACCATCAACATAATTGGATGCTACTTCCCAACTGGCCAAAACATCCCTCCACTAGAAAACCTCCTCAGCTGGTCTACCCACTATCTCCCCAAAGAAACTATAATTATAGGTGATTTCAATATTGACTGGCAATCCTGTTCTGGCAACCATCCAACCCATCATGTAAACCTTCATGGCTTCACCCAACTAGTCCAGTCGCCAACCAGGATAAATAAAAACTCCAGCAAGCACACTACCCTGGATTGAATACTAGTCAGTAAGAACCCCCAGTCATATATAACAGGCTGCTTTATCAGACAGCCTCAGTGATCACTCCCCAACATTCCTACTCAAAAAATACCTATACCAAGCTAAACCTGTCATCTACCGTCAAATACGTAAAAAACTCAACTTTAACCCACTCACATTCATCTCATCCCTCAAAGAATGCAACTGGCATCCTCTAACGTACCTCAGTCTTGATGACGCAGTTGAATTTTTTAATACTACCTTCCTGAGCATCCTTAATTACCATGCCCCCATAAGACTTTCTAGAACCAAAGCACAACCTTCCCCATGGCTACAGAAAACCACTAAGTCAGAAATGAAAAACAGGGATAAAGCCTAGGAGCACTGGCGCAAAACCAAATACCCCTCAACTAGACAGAAATTCCTAGAACTATGCAATAGAGTCAAAAAGCTATAAAAACAGGACAAATTCCAGTACTACCAGTCTTCCCTAGACTCCTCCCAACATAGCCCCAAACAATTCTGGTCCTCCATAAACTCCATCCTCCACCCAGGTAAAGTCAGTACCCCTCCTCCTAACATCCCTCACTCCTCTGAAAATATTGCTACCTCATTCAACACACACTTAACACAAACCATACTATCACTAGCTAAACAACACAGCCTCCCTCCCTTCCAACCCACACTTTCAACTAGTAATCTCCCCACTGCCTTCTCTTTTTCTCCTGTACCTACCTCCAATATAAAAAAACTCTTAACTAAACTTGAGCCCACCAAATTAGCAGCAGACAACCTCCCAAGTGAATACCTACAAATTGCAGCTGATGTGCTGGCCTACCCAGTATTCATCTTGATTAACCGATCTCTGTCAGAAAGTTACGTTCTCACACTATGGAAAGTATCACATATAATTCCCCTCCACAAAGGCGGCCTCTCCACAGAACTAACCAATTACCGCCCCATAGCTATTCTCTCTCCACTCTCCAAAATACTAGAGAGATGCATTCACTCTCAGGTCTCAGACTACCTCCTTACTAACAACCTCCTTTCCAATACTCAGCACTGTTTCCAGCCAAACCATAGTACCACCACTGCCTTACTCTCCTTTACTAACACTATCCTTCAGCATAAAAACAATGGCTATCTCTCCTCTGCTACTTTCCTAGAACTTTCTAAAGCATTTGACATGGTCCCACACAAACAACTCATCTCTGTCCTCAGTAACCTATCCTTTTCTCAATCGGTCACCAACTGGTTTCAGAGTTACCTGTCTGACCGTCAACAATCTGTTGTATGGCAGAATAACATATCTCCCCAACTACCTGTCTCTATAAGGATTTCCCCAAGGATCCATCCTTGGACCCCTACTCTTCTCTATTTTCACCAATAATCTAGCCTCTGCCACCAAACATGGCACACTCATACAATACACAGATGACTCAACCATCATCGGCTCAGCCCAGTCCCTACCCAAACTGCAAAAAGTCACAGAGGAAGCCTTTTCCTCTGTTGAAACTTGGTTATCCGATGCCCAATTAATACTCAACCCAAACAAAACTAAACTACTCATCTTCCAACCCACCAAACATACTCAAAACAATTCTCACTTTAACATCACAGCAAAAGACAACACCACTATACACCCAACAGAACACACCAAATTGCTAAGAATGGAAATAGACAATAAACTAAAATTTGACATTCACATATCCATGACCATAAAAAATGTCCACAGTTATACAGAAATAAGCAACTTCTCACCAAAGCAGCAAAGATTTCAGTTGCAGATTCCCACCTTATCTCCACCCTACATTATGCCTCTCCAATATATAACAACCTAAGGCAATGCGAAACAAGCTAGAGACTTGCTACAACAAAATTGCCAAATTTGCCACAGGGGCATCCTACCATAGTCACCCCTGTCTCTCACTTGCTGAACTGGGCTAGCTTGAACTCCCTCACCTCCTTCAATGGTATCAACTCACACTCGTCTACAAACTAGTAAACCATCCACTAAATGGCCCATCCCTCCAGAATTTACTCCAACCCTATCGCACCACCAGACCACTAAGATCCAGCAACAAAAATCACTTGCAGATCAATAAAGCCAATAACTCTGCTGGTGAAGCACTATTCTCTTGCGCCATAGTCAAATTATGGAACTCCCTCCCACCCACAATTACCTCCGTACCATCATGCACCCACTTCAAAACTTTACTAAAAGCGCACAAAAACATGCTGGCTATGCCCTTGCAACTCCCATTCTAATATCACCCACCCCATCCAGCCACTACCTTTCTTTCCACCCCACTAACTACATTGATTATAGCAAGCTCGGATGCTAATAAGCCTACTACTTATTATACAGCAGGAATTTCTTATTATAACAATTGTTAATGTTTGTTATGTACTTCACAGATAAAGATTCTAGTTGTCTACTGATGTACTATGTTCTTCATCTGTAACTATGTTTGTAATTAATTGCTATGTTAATCAAATTGTTAAAGCGCTATGTAAATCCAATGTAACTACTGTCTGTATATTTTAACTGTGGAGCTTTTCTCCCCTGGCCTCCACTGAAAATGGACCTACGTCTAGTCGGACACTCCTGGTCAACAAATGTAAATAAATAAACAAATAATAAATAAATTGTATCTTATTTGACAATGAGTTTTTTCTGCAAACTGATGGGGTGGTGATGGGCTCACCATGTGGGGGTACTTTTGCAAATATGGTGATGACTGAATGGGAAAAGAGGTTTTCATTTGAATTTTTTTCCCTTTTGCAAGACCTATGTCCGTTACCTGGATGATATCTTTATTCTGTGGGATGGCCCCTCGGAGCTGGTTTGTGAGTTTTTGACTTATTAATGGGTTGAAAACTTTTTTGAGGTTCACACATATGGTAGGGAGAAATGAAATTCCCTACTTGGATATGATATTAAGGACACTGTTTCTTGGTCCATCATTGCAGAGATATTCAGAAAGGAAACTTACTCAAACAGCTTCTTGCACTTCAGCAGCTCACACCCATTCAAACAGTAAAAGGCAATTATCAAGGGGCAATTTGTTAGAGCAGCATGTATGGTGTCACTTTCTGAGTAATTTTTGAATGAGTGTGATATCCTGAAGGCATGTTTTTCAGGAGAGGGTATCCTCCCACTTTAATCCAGGAGGTCATGATGGATATTGTCAACAAGAGGGAAAGGGGTAATTTCAGAGCTATTCTATATAGGGATGAGGAAACTTATGACCATTTTGAACCAATGGGTTCAGGCACTGAACCTCTGAGGGTAGTTTCTTGTACTGGTGATGATGGAAGACTGGATGTAGGGACAGACAGAAATTTTAGGTCAGCCTTTGTCACAACTTTCAGCTCTGACAGTCAGCGAATCCCGGATATTTTATTTATAAACTGGGTCATCTTGTCCTCCTGTGATGAGATGAGGAAATGTATTAGTAGTGCTACAGTTATTATGTATAGGAAAGACAGATGTTTGAAAAACCTACTTGAAAATTACAAGGGTGGACTGGTAAAAGGTACTATGAGAAAAAGTGGGGCCTGTAACCAGTGTGGATATATTCTGGATGGCTCAATGGTGACCATTAATGGCCAGCTTCTTAGACTTAAGTGTAAGTTTACATGTCAGTCTGAGAGGGTGGTGTACTGTGCCGTCTGCATACAATGTCCCTGCTTCTATGTAGGAAAAACTGAGAGGAAACTCAGGAAATATAATCTACGAACATGTCAGGGACATTAGATTGAAAAATAAAACAAATGCCCTAGCTTGGCACTGCACTGACCATGATGGTCATTCATTCAGGTTTGTTATTACTGATATGTTAAGGAGGGATCCGAGGGGGGACCATGGCCACTGCAATTGGAAAAAATGGAGGCATTATGGCACTTAATTGTAGAAAAAACAAAGCAGCACCTCTTCACATTAGCAAAAGTCAGTATCCAAGAAACAAAAGAGGCTCACCACGACCACTTAAAAATACTGTTCTTTATTCCACTGCAGTAAAAGTAAGCAGTTATTGAAGTCTGAAGAAGCGTTCTGGCAACGTGAAAGCACTTACTTTTACTGCAGTGGAATAAAGAACAGTATTTTTAAGTAGTCGTGGTGAGCCTCTTTTGTTTCTTGGATACTGATTATGGCAGTTAAGACTAAATGCAACTTGCTGGCCAGGCTTGAATGACATGTTTTCTCTAGCCTGATTTCTAAAGTTAAGGGCATTGGAAAGATGACTGCCTTCTTTGATTTTTCATGATTTGGATGTATTAAATGTATTTTATTACTTTTTTTAGCATCTGATCTTATTATGTTGTGCTAGTTTTAATTATATATATATTCCTTGTGTGGGTTTATTGTCATACACCATTAGGCTTGCCTTTATTAGGAGGGCTGACCGATGGATTTATCCACTTTTAATATCTTGTACGGATGGTTCTGAGAAAAATCCTTTTAAATAAATGTTTTAGATGGTGATGTATAATGCTTCTGCAGGCTAATTGATCTAACAGTCTTGCAAGAGGTGTTAATTGGGGTTGGGTTTATATATTGTTTGCTTCCTGTTCTGTTTCTTATCTTGATAAAGTCTCTGAACTGACAGACGAAAGCGCTTGTGGTTATTTTTGAATAGAGAGTTTCTGGTGATTGTTTTAGTGACTGAACATTGGGCTGTGCCTTTGACTATACTACTGTGGGTAGCCTTGCCCTGCTGGCTCCTAAATTTGAAATTAAGCTGTTTTTTCAGTGTGCAGCCATCTTGGAAAGCCAATTGTGGCAAAAGTTTTGAGTGAAAATACTGAAAAACCAGAGTACATTCTCTAGACTTAACTCCTGCTTATAATTTCAGCTGTCCATATTATTTTTCCCAAGATTTCCAGCTTGTTTACTTTATATAAACTAAAACACTATTTTAAATCTATCTCTGAGGATAATTTTGCAGTCAACAATTAATGTAGATGCCATTTCTTGATTTTAAAATAATTTTGATAAGATAGCAGATATGTTAGCTGCTACAATACTGACAGGAAGTGGGTGTAACACAGCAAAATGGATACCAGTTCATGCAAATGCTGATCTAAGGTAAACGTAGCAGACAAAACAAGGAAACAGACTAGCAACGGTCGAGAGGATAACATTTAATAACAGCAATTCCATGAAAAATACACACACAAAGCTTTTAGGTATAACAAAACCTAGCTATTCCTATATATGCTGTCCTTTTACCAGGCTCTTTTTCTAAGTATGTGAAAACTATTAAAATCCAAATATGAATTACTAAATGTTGTCTTTCTGTAAATTTTTGATTTAAATCCACAATACGCATGTTCTATAAATGTATCTATATAATGAATTCCCTTTTTATTAACATTGTAAGAAATTCCAAAAATTCTGAAGTATTATTCAAAAACTTCACAAACTGATGGATATTCACCTCCTCTGCTTTCCACAGAATAAAAATATCATCCAAAACCGGAAGTAAATGCCTATTTTACCAATGAATGTAGAATTAACCACCACCTGATTTTCCCAAGCCAATAATACCATGTTGGCATATATAAGGGCACAGAAAGCCCCCAAGGCAACTCCCTTATTCTGTTTGAAAAATTCCCCTTCAAAGAATATAAAATTGTTAAATTTACAGAAAGGCAACATTTAGTAATTTTAAATCTGGATTTTAATAGTTTTCACCCACTTAGAAAAAGAGCCTGGTAAAAGGACAGTATATAAGAATAGCTAGGATGACTTCTGAGAGCATGGATCTTGTCAAAGAGTTAGACAAGGTAACTCAAATGTTTTTTTTACATAGAAAGTATCCTTTCAAACTGATTCAAAATATTACAGAGTACATCAAGAGTGAATGGGGCAGGAAATATATACCCCTATTGGGAGTAGTGTTGCAATATGGGACAAATAGTGAAAAACAGGAGGTAAGCACGAACAATAACTATGTAAATGCTATGGTTTTAAAGTATAGTGGCCATATGGATTTCGTTAAAAATATATCTAGAAATAATTGGAGAATTTTTAAAACCAATCCTGACATTTTAGGAATGGTCAGAAAATTAACTTTGTTCACATACAAAACAGGAAGGAATTTTAAGAGTTTGTTTGATAGGGGAAGTGCTTGTAGGATAAAAGGGACTACTATAATCCATCATATTACTAAGTGTTGGAAGTGTAAACAATGTTTATATGTTTATGAGGAAGAATTTATTATTCTGAATAATAAAATAGGGTCCAAGGTATTTTTTGAGAAAGGATTGTTCAAGTAAATGGGTGTCTATACTGGCTTATGTATGGGATGTTCAGGGTTTTATATAGGATAAACAGAGATGGCTTTGCGGAGACATATTTATAAACACTTATATGACATCAAAAATAAAAAGGAAAATAATGTGTTACTTAAACATGCATTAGTGTGCCCTTCATATACTAAGTTCATGTTTGGCATTATTGATTCTGTTACTTATAATCCAAGGAGCGGTGATGCTAAAGCAATGTTGGAAAATAAGGAACTGAAATGGCAGCTACAACTACAGGCAACATCATATCCAAGCTTAAATGAGTATACTTCTATTCAATTTGTTTTAACAATGAAATTTTAACAATGGTTTTAATTAACATTCTTGTGGAAGATTATGTTGTTTTAGTTCATTTTCATTGATAATTTTGGTATGTTTGAATAATATTCTGCTTTAATTCCCACTGATCATTTATAATTGGATAACTGAACATTTTTATAATTAGGGTAACTTGTGTATAAAAGGGTTATGGGAAGGGTTGTTGTGATTCTGATGAAGTCCTGGTCTCTACGAATGAAAGTGCTTAATCTTAACAGTTTTGTAAAATAAATGGTTTGTTTAGTGAATCCGTGTATTGTAGCTTCGGGTTACTTGTTTTTACATCATTTTACGAGGAACAAAAGATACACAGCTGTGCAGGGGGTAATGAAAAGGAATCTATTTTCACCCTGTGATACAGAGACAATTGGCACAATAAGGTAAAAAAGGTCCAATTTGTATGACACATATGGTTAGGTTTAAAGGATGAAAATAAATATAAAGCAGAAGGAAAGAGTACACAGTGGGAAAGTCTAACAAATGTTTATTTCGTCATTCTGCTGCTGTATTGGGGACAAAACTGGACTACCACAGACCATAGTTACTATGGTATATAGTTTTGAATATAAAATTTTATCTAATTTTGACAACTGTTATATTAAGATATGAATTAGTATTATTTATTTATTTGTATTAGAGTAGGGTATGTAAATGTATACCACACAACAGGGATGAAGATTTTGGTGTGTACAGCACAAGTTCACTGACTGCAGTTTGTCTCGGTACTGTTACCTCTGAAACTAACATAACATGTTAAAAAAAATTGCTGGCAGATAGTGAAGGGGATGGGGGAATTACCTGGCCAACTATGTTGGAAATGTACTCAGAAATTGGCAATCACTCTGCATCAATGGCATACAAACTAGAGCTGTGTTGCACTGAAAAGCTCTCCCCAAATCTTGGAAGGACAACTTGCAGATAAAACATAGATAAAGGTAAATAGGAAAAATCCATTGATTTGCTAAATGTGTGTAGGCTTTACAAGTACTGCCTGTACATAGTTCTGTAACATTTTTTATAAATATGATGGTATAGTTGGGGGGGTGAAAGTGAATAGTTTTTCAATAATTTTCTGTTCATATATAAAAAGGATAAGCAGTTCTAAGTAATTTTAAAATGTGTTAGTCAAAACTGTAGCTTCTGGTGTTAAAATCGTAAAGGAACAAGTAAACAAGTGGTCACTAATAGCACTGGAATACACTGAGGAAAGAAGTAAAAACACAAATTATAGGTTTTTAGTGCAGTTACACTTTTATTAGTCACTATTTGTCACTAGGACTTCTTCAGAAACAGTAAAAGCAAACTCCACAATGGTTTTATAATAAAACAAGTTGTAGTCAATTAACAATTAAACCAATCCAGTCAAGATTTTTCATAAAGATGGCCAATGAGGAGCTTTGCTTGACATGAATGGGTAAGTTTGTTCCAAAGTATGGGAAGTCTCTGGGACAGGAATATATCCCTCCAGCATGTTCTGTTTATTGTGGTGACAAGATTTAGGTCCCTGGAGCATGTAGTTTGGAGAGAATGGGATTTCTTTAAGTGTAGCATGTCCAACAGCTCTGGGTTTGACATAGCTTTGTATGTTAGGCAGAGATCGCCTCTGAGTAGACGATATGCAATACAGTAGAGCTGGAGTTTTTTTAGACGGTCTGCGTATGGCATCTGTTTGAGGCTGGTAATCTTCTTAGTGAGGTATTTCTGTGGCCTTTCCAATTGTTGTAGGTGTCTTGTGAGATGCATGCCAAATGGGGCACTGTACTCTATAATGGGTCTGATGAGGGATGAGTAGAGGAACAATGACCTTTTTTTCTAGAGGAAAACCCTTTTGTGATGAGGTGTGCCACACGTAGAAGGATTTCCTGACTACTGTGGTGATGTGGTTATCAAAGGAGAGACTACTGTCCACCTGTGTCCCAAGGTCTCTTATCACACTTTCAGTGTTTAGTGAGCTACTGCCTATGTTGTACTTCATGGGTACCGAGTTTTTCCCAAAGGGTTGACAATGCACTTCTTGACAATGAGCTTGAGGCCATGACTTTGACACAGAGCATCTGTCCCTGTGAGGCCCTTTTGTAGAATGTCTACATAATTAGGTGATTCTAATATGACTCCCAGTTTGCAGTCATCTGCGAACTTGGTTAGCCAAAGACCTTCTGTGTTGGCCTGCACTTCAGAGAAGTAGATGCCGAACAGGAGAGGACCCAGGACCGAAACCTGTGGTACTCCACTCGTCACTGGTCTGAAGTCGGACTTAGAGTCGGCTATTTTTACTGTGTGGGTTCTGTCAGTCAGCCAGTTGGCTACCCATCTTGTGACATAGTGATTTATGCTCAGTTTAGTGAGTTTATCTATAATTCCAGAGTGGGGGATGGTATCCAAAGCCTTGGCGAGGTCAAGATAGGCTGTGTGCACTACCTTGCCCTCATCTACGGCTCTAGTGACTGCTTCAAAGAAGTCAATCAGGATTAGTACACATGATCTACCTTTTACAAACCCAAACCAAGTGGGGTCAAGGGTTTGGAGGTTACCTATATCTTTGTTTATAAGCTCCAAAATGACATGTTCCATGGCCTTGAAGACCAGGCTCGTCAGTCTAATGGGGCGGTAGTTTCCAGGGTGGCACTCCCTTTGTGGAGTGGGATAACAGTCACTGTGTGCCATTCAGTAGGCACATAGCCTGAGGTGAAACTATGATTGAACATGGTACTTAGGTGGTGTGCCAGTTTGTTCTGTAGTTCGTGCAGTACGCAGCCTGGGATGTTGTCTGGTCCCATGGATGCTGTGTTTTTGGCTTTGGAGAGTGCAGTCTTTACTTGTTCATCCGTGATTACAGGGGCTTTGCATTCTTCCAGTACTAAGATGGGCCCTTTGGAGGGTGAGAGGGAGATAAAGTTAGTACTGAACCTATCTGCCAGGATGCTGGCAATATCGGCTGGTTCTGTATATTTAGTGCCATTGTGCTGTAGCTTAGAGCAGACCTGAGTGTTGACATTAAGATTCTTGACATAGCTGTAGAATGCTTTGTGACTGTCTTTGGAATCAGTGGCGATTTTACTTTCATAACTGGCTTTGGAGGATTTTATGAGGGATCTCAGCTTCTTGCTGAGGCTGACCAGGGAGCTCCTCCAATCTTGAGATTTTACTCTTTTTTGCAACAGCTTCTTCCTTCCGTTGAAGAGATTGGCTTTCTTTTTTGGAGGATAGTGTCTTGGTTCTGTTGGGGATGGCATGATTAATGCACTCGTGTATGTGCTTATACAGTGCATTTGTGTAAGATTTAGCAGTTGTACCTCTATTTTCTGTCTGCGTGGGTGTCGTGAAGTTTGCCACTTCTGTCTTAAGAAGCAGGAAGTTGGCTTTGGAGTAGTTTTTGACGGTGGTTTCCTTAATGGGGGGTGGGATATGGATGTCTAGGATAATTAGCTTGTGGTCGGATCTGACCAGTGAGGAGTTGACCTCTGGTGTGGAACACCTGTTACCCATATTGGTAATGACCAGGTCCAGGATATTCCTGCCCCTGGTGGGGGTGTGGACAAGCTGATCCAAGGCATTGGAATTTATGAATTCCAGAAAACGTTGAGCGAATGAGTTGGTAAACGAGTAGTTTTCACAGTTGGTGGTGGGGTAGCTGAAATTGCCCATAATTAAGGTATTGAGGTGTACCTTAACATTTTCCAGTATCTTAAGAAATGAAGAGTGGGAATCCTGGGTCATGGTTAAGGATCTGTAACAAGCTACAACCTGGATTGCAGTCTTGCACAGTGTTAGTTACACTTGGATAATTTCAGATGCATTATGTTGAGCAACTAGCCTGGAGGTGTGGATAGCCTTAATGAATATGGACATGCCTCCACCTTTAGTGTTTCGGTCCAGGTTAGGTGGCCGAAAAGTGTGGTATGAATTATAGCCTGGTAATGCAGGGGTGCTCTTTCCTTAAGGCTCTTTCAAATGTTACTGCAGCTTCTGCTGCAAAACAGGGTTAACACTCAGTTGTTTAAAGCATTCAACCCCCTTTAAAAAGTATATTCAGCGTCAGGACTGTAGTTTGTTGTATTAAACTTGTACTATGAGAACTGGTCAAAATCCTCCAGCAATTTAAACACGCCTCCCTAGTTCTCTTTTTGATTAAATAGATAAGTAAGCATTTTGTGTGCATACGACAACGTAAACTCACCACTTCCAATTTTAAAGGCCTTAAATGAGGAGACCCTTAACGACACTACTAAATGTATTTATTTACTTATTTACTATTTGTTCACTGTGACCCTTTTTAGCCACAATCTGAGCTCAGAGCATAAAATACATCATGGTCTTTCAATATACAAAATTAGTACATAGCAAAATTCAGAGCATAGTAAGAGTGAATACACAGAGAGTAACATTAAACAATCCAGAGTCCATTAAAAAAGATACATACAAAATGCAAGCTAAGATGTGCATAAAATGTAGTGCAATCAGGTATATAATACATAAACTCCTATATACAGGCAAAATATTTGCATATAAGGTGCCGCATTAAAAGACTGAGAAAAGTTTATTAAATGTGTTCTAGTATTCATGTTATGGTATGTTAAGTTGCATAACCATTTTCATAGTTACCAGCTGCAAGTAGATTCAGTGAACAGATGCCCTTTAAGTGCATATTTGAAGCTTTTAATGGTTTCTAGATTTTTGATGTCTGTAGACAGGGGGGGTCCCCATCTAGAGAAGGCTCTCACTTTCAGCAGTTTTAAATGGAAGGCATACTAGAGTGAAATTGTTGTACTGTCTACTTCTCAGTACGTAAGCTTTTTCTTTGTAAAGTTACTTTCACTCTTAAAAGGGTCAATGACCATGTTTTAGCACCTTGTAAATTAAGAGAACTTAGAAGAAAAGTGGCCCTGTGAGGCAGTGAAAGGCATTTGAAATTTTTTAGCAAATTGCAGTGGTATAGCTGCCAGTCTGCTAATAGAATGAATCTGCAGATTTTATCCTCGGCTAATGATTTAAAAGATAAAGTAAATAGCAGGGGAAGAACAGACAGCCCTGCCTTGTCTCCCTTCCTAACAAAGCCCTCTGACAAGTCTACCTTCACATTAATCCTGTTTGTTGACCCACCATGTATCTGTACCTGAATCTGAAGAAAACTCTGTGGAAACTCAAACAGTACTAATGCCCTGGGCAAGTCATCTCTACCTTACCTTGTCATATACTGTTTTAACATCTAAACTAATCATCATCAAGAGTTTTCTTGATATCTTCCTCTTCTAGAATTACTTCATCATGTTATCTAAGGGCTGACAGACAGGGATAACTCCACACTGATCCAGCTAGTGACATTATGCTTCTTGACAGACTGTTAAGCCAGTACTGTACTACTAAATTTTGTACTCTTGATTTAAGACTGATATGGGCATGTATGAGCTCAGACGTGTGGAGTCTTTGTCCTCCTCTGGTACTGCTAATGCTTGGGATTCATACCATGTAGCTGTAACTTCATCCCTATCACCACAGTTATTAGTCTACATAATTCTGTTCTGCCCCCATCTGGTACATCTCCAATGGAATCACATCTGGTCCAGGAGGCTTACCCTTAAGGATCCAATTCACTGTTAATAAAACTCATCCACTGTTACAGGAGATGGTAAGCTGTCCTCTGATTATACCATGAACTGTGGCAGAGATAACTTCATTAAAAAAATCACTTCCTCCCGTTCCTCGTATGGCTTTGGTATTTAAAGCCTTAAGGAAAAAAGTCTTCCTGATACTTTCTAAGTACTGCAAGAAATGTTGGTGGGGATTGCTGGATTTCCACATCCTTGATAGCCTGAATGCCCAGAAATGTTTCAGGCATGTGCTAGCCTTATAACTCAAGGGATTTTGAACAAAACTTTTTTTTTTGGCACTATATTATTAGCTAGACGCAACTAACCTAGTTTAATTTCTTCAAGCACTGCTTCGTTACCTGTAGTATGAATTTGCTGTACCTCGTTTAACTACTCCTGCTATAGCAAGCATACAAACAACTTGTCCTCCCCTACGTTTTGTTGCTTAATAAGATAAAAAAGTATTCACTGAAACCATCCTTGCAGTTTCAAGTATGAAAATGGTAAGAAAAGTTTTTTCTTGGTCTTGGGTACAGCAATGTCAGTATGGCAAGCTGTAACTCTTGATTTTGGGAAGACATTGAGCTGGAGGATTTTGTGCACATGGTGTCTTAACATCGAGGAATGCAGAGAAGGAGATACATAAATAAGTTCCATATTAGTTTTGCATGTTTACTACAAAGGATATGTCACTGAAGACATGGAAGGGAGTTTAATCACCAACTGCCAGCAACTGGGAATGAGCATCTGGCCATGGACCATTTTCTAAAACTTCAGAGGTCTAACTAGATCCTGAAGCTGGCAACCCACTGTATCTCCAAAGGGACTTGGGACAAGTAAAGCTGTGTTGGGCAGATGAAGCTGACTTTCACACTACATTTGCACACCCTTGATGGAATTTTGGGGGTAATACTGCCTCATGCACCACACATGCTTCCTACATGCTTGTCACTTTTTTCTGCTGCTGTGCTTGAAATTTGTGGACTCTCTTATATTGTCAGAAAACACTGCCTCATTTCAGAAATAAAATCCCTGCTCATGGGATCTGAAAAATATCATGAGATCCCCTTCCCTCCAAAGCAACAATCTTTGTTAAAAGTTATGCAATGCTCAAAGTTTAGCACATCACACAATTCACCATACAAAATAAACATTAGCAATAACAGTTTTTTAAGGCAGAATATATTTTCCAAAAGTACTTTTCTAGAAAAGCACATCACAAAATTCACCATACATAATAAACAGAGATAGCAGACTTTAAGGTAGAAAATGTCTTCCAAAGACACTTTTTTAGAAAAGTTATGATTCAGGAGGAATTCTAGGTCTGAGAATTATCAAGAATCTCCTCCATACAAATGTAACTGTGCTCTTTAGTAGTAATAAACCAAACAAGGAATGTTTTACAGCACAGCTTCAGCTGATGGTCTGAACATGGGAGATAGCCCAGCAGTGGAGTAATAGCCCAGCAGTGGAGTAAGGCACACCAGTTCTTGTTTGGAATTCTGAATAGGACACATTCGTCTGTGGCAGAAATTCCATTGCAAGGAATATGACTACAGCAGTTTTCTCTGTGACAAACATCTGCAGATACCCTTAGGGACCACAGAAAGGTAGAAGCAAATCTCCCACATCCATTTTGTAAACGACAGCCTTGAGCATGTGCTGACGGCATACAAGAATAAAGTGCTAAATATTGCCCAAGTTTAACTACTGGTGCAGGTTCTTGAGGATGAGGCTTGCCCATTGGGAGGGGGGCATGGTGCTTCTCACCTGCTTATACCACTGCTCTGATGAGATGGTCTTGGAGGAAGAGAAGCTTTATGCCACCTTTGAATCATGTCCAGAAATATGTTCATGATTAGTATCCACTAGTGTGACTACTACTGTCCTCCTCAAATGGTCTGCTAGGAAGTACTCGAGATATAATGCAAGAAGCTCAAGCTAGGCCAAGAGTATCTAAGTTACATGCTCAGTGGAAGTAGTTTTTGGTTGTTAGGCTAGATGTCATACACCAAAAAAAGTGAATAACTGCATTTTGATTAGGAAGCAGATCCCTTGCCAACATGGCTTACACAACAAGTAGCTTTTTTGCCTGGGACTTGAACGCAGTATCATAAATTAACCCCACTGTACAAAGTTTAACTAGATGATGATCAAGAGGAGGGCAAAATCTCTCTGGGACAACCTTAAACAGAGTTACACACCTCATCTAACACTATCATGGTATGGGCCAAATCTGCCATTAACGTCCTGCTGAAACAAAAAAAAATCAAAGTAATCACAGAAACATCCCAAAGAGAATAAGTATCCAAAAAACTGGCAACTTTCTATTAGAATACAAAGGCCACCTATGCTTGAGGACATCAGGTCTAGTGAGACAATTCTGTAGCTTGACTTATGCATCTACTTTGAAGTCTACAGCATTACTCTCCTGCATACCAAAATGTACTTGGATGATAGCACATCCACTCAAACCGAATACCTCCAGGAGTTGGTTGGTCCACAGATCTGACTCTGGTTTTGATGCTCATATTACTGTACCTAAAGCCAAGGGTGGCATTTCTTTGTTATTTGTTTGCAAAGACCAAAGCAAAAGTAGGATAAAGATTTCAGATGCCCATACATATTCCTAAGCCTCTCAAGCAGTCTCTACCCTTGAGTGCAAAGCCAGATAGTCCAGCCACAACATAAACTTGGTATGGCCACAATCCATCCCCATCCAAGGATCTCAACTAGACTATGTTAATCAAATGTCCTCATTCTCTATAAACAAGTCTAAATCTAAGGACACCCTATCCTCTGTTTCACCATAAGAGGATATTACACTTGAGGATACCCATCACAGAATGAAAGAAAAATGGCAACATAAAAACCTTGAAGTCATTCTAGCCATCAAGGTATTCAAGTCCATTAGGTTAACAGGAATCTTGCACTCCTTCAGAGGCAACACCAGACTGATGTGGTGCATCAATAAAAAGGGAGGAACCCATTCTCAACCTGTCAGGTTAGCAATTCAAGCTTAAGAACTGTTCCTTAACAAGCTTCTTACCTACCAACTCTGGAAACCAGGCCTAACCAACAGGCTGATGATGCTTTCAGAACACCACATTTGTTTTTGAGTGAACTGTGACAAGAAAGAAATGAATATGGCAAGGGAAGGCATTCCTTTTATTATCACTAATGTCCTGGTGTCCATGTGGGAAAGGGCATATTCCCAGCCTGGAAGGGGAAGGATGCCAAGCTCCATGATTCTAAAAGGATTTCAGCTTATTAAAAGAAGCTCATTAAAAATTATCCACACCAGACAAAGTGCAAGCATTATTGTAATTAAATTATGAGAAAACAGCATTTATTTATTTAGCACTGCATACACCTGGGCTAGACCATTGCTACAAAATGTATTTTCAGAAAAAGAAAAAAAAATAAGTTTAGTAGGTCCAGGCCAGATGCATGACTAAAAAGGAAACCAAAAGACTGAAAAAATATATATATATACATATACACACACACATATATATAAATATATATATACAGGAACTTTCAAAGCTCTTTTCATAAATTAACTCTGCTTCAGTGTTTCTTGATTTATCAGAAAATGTCAAACATAAAATAGATATATCAGAGTTGACAAAAATCATATTTGTAAGCAAAATAACACACCCAGATTTGCAAAGTCGGTGAAACAGTGACATCAGGGTAACAAAAATACCTGGCACATTTAGAAAAGAACATCTGAAGTGAATCAACCAATGATATATATTTAAAGAAAATGTCCACTGGACATAACAATGACTATGACTTGGATGCCCAGAGCTTGACTCAGGAGATGACTATCCCAGATGGGAAAACACAGGAACAATACGAGGCTACCTCTCACAGGGATTATAAGATGCCTAGACATATATACTTTTAAACAAAGGCGTTTAAAAGTTCTTGCCACCCTTGGCAGCAAGTTGTCAACATCAGCTCTCTTAGCTGGGGGGGGGGGCATACTGGCCAAAATGCAAGGGGAGGCTTGAAACAGATGGAAAAGCAACACAGGACTGGATATGTAGGCTTGGGACTTACAAGCAAGTGAAGGAAGCCCATGCTGTCTGTGTGTGTGTGCGCGCGCGCACATGTGTGCTTGCGTGTGTGTCTGTCAGAGAGAGAGAGAGAGAGACCACATATTCACAACAGGATTGCATAGCACCCCCCCTTAAGGTTACACAAATCAGGCCATATTCCTTGTTACTAGTGGCCAACAGAAAAGTCCTCATCATCTGCATCTATATGATTGTGACTGAATGGGAGATTGTTGTGCAGTACCCCCACCTGGAGAAAATTTAGGATCCAGTCCTGAAATACAGATGGGGAACTGAAGCCAAACCCTCAGGTTGTTGTAATGAAGGCATTCTCCATCCCAGCTGTGACACATGGAAGGAAAGAAAGTTGAGGGCACAAATTCCTCATTGGCTGGTTAGTCAGAGTTCCCTGGCATTACTGGCACTATGCAGTGAAAGATACTGGGAGGATAGAGACTACAACTCACAGGGAGGGTGTTATGTATGGAAAAAGCATATTAAACTCACAGAACTCGCTTCAACCAAGATGACTATGCCAACAACCATTCTGTCTAAAGTTAAGTGACCTGTTCACCACCAAAATACCCATTTCTTGTCCGTTCTCAAACTAGCAAACCTTGTAAAGAAATTGTTAAAGAAGCAGTTTTATTGTATTTACCATGGAAGGTAAAGTTTTTGTTAACACTGTTGCCTTCTACTTATTTAGGTAGATAAAAAGACAAGGAGCAGCTGCAATCAAATAAAGGGATGGAACCACTTTGCAAATGCATCTTGAAAACCTACTGATGTTATAAATACTCACATACCACTAGTACCTGATGTTTACTTCTGAACTGGTGCCACCCAATGAGGATAGGAGAAAACCAACACAAAACAAATACGTCTGTCACTGTTTTAATAGCCCAGAATGTAACATTTCCTACAGAAACATGGGGTTTTGTATGACAAACTATACACTGAATCATTATAAATTACTTACTTTTATACTGTTGTAGGAAGTACAGTTGTATAAGTAAACTTACCCTAACAGAATAATCACACTGCTGCAGTATTCTTAGCTCTATAGGTTATAACCTGCCAAAAATGTAACAGCCAAGTTTGGGCGCGAAGCCCTTCAAAGCTTTCCTGCCCACAAAGACAAAGGCTGAGCCCTGAAAGGACATAGCGAGGAACAAAAATGAAAAATAAAGTATCCATGCCTTGGCACAAAAAGCACACCAAAAACAAAGGGAGTGGAGAGAGGGTGCAGCTTCTGCAGCAATGATCATTCCAACATCTACTGTCATAGTAAGTTTACTTACACAACTGAACAATATTCATCAGTGAGCACTGCTGCATTAGCATAAGCTATATGAGTAGACTACCCATACTAATTACATATGGAAGATAGAAGGAGAAGGACCCACTGGAGAATGGTTGTAGCAATTCCTGATCGGGACCTAGGGAAGGAATTATGCCTACAGTGCTTTGGGATATGTACAAGAGAACAAGTAGCAATTTCTAGAATAGAACACTTTCCAAAAAGCCAAAGATGAAGTAAAGGCCTTGGTAGAGTGGGCTTTGACCCTGCCTGGAATTGTTTTGTTATGATGAGTATAGCTAAGGTAATAGCCTTAGATAACCATTTGGAAATAGTCTGTTTTTATGCAGTTTGACCGTTCTTACCTGCCCATGAAATGAACAATTGATCTGAATATCTGAAATATTTAGTTCTGTCAAGATACTATCCAAGTTGTCTGTGGATATCCAAGGTATGGAAATATCCTCTCGCCCTCATCTTTAGGTTCAGAAAAGAAAACATGGAAATTGATAGTTTGGCTTAAAGTAAACTCAGATACTACCGGAGGCATAAAAGAAGGATTAGTTCGGAGTTTCAAAATAGCTGCACACTGATCAACAGATGAATTTCAGCTTCCCCAGCCTGAAAAAAGAAACTAAGAGAAAAGGATTAGTACTTTTGCCAGGTTTAGTAAAATTCAATTCCTGGCTAGTAAGTACACTATCTAGATGCCGGCAGGAAAAAAGTAGGAGAAAATATCCAAGTGAGTGAGTATTGAGTGAGCTCAATACAAAGCTAATAACTACAAGAAAAAGTGTAAGCTGTCAATGGACTTTAAATGATTTAATGATCTAATTGATTCAGTTGTATTATTGGTTAATTATTTGATGAACTACTGACGTTTTTTGTATAAAAAGTGCTACTGCACTTTATCATTCTATTCTGATGAAGTACATTGGTGGTGCAGTGGACAAAAACCTAATGTTACATTTTAAAGCTTAAATAAATCGTTTTTCTACAAATATTTGGATTTTTGTTGTTTTTTTCCCATTCTGGAGTTGGAGACAAAAAACTAGGTGAGCCTGAAAGAAAATCAACTTGAAAAGTTGAACAGACAAGACACTGAGTAGGAAGAATCCACCAACTGTTCAGCAAAAACAGTTCAAGCTCCAGCTTTGGTACAAAAGATGGCTTCCAGTAATTTACAGGAAAAAATAAATCAAATGTACTCAGTGTTGATTAAAATAAATATGACATTGAAGGACTACATCAACCCAAACAAAATGCTGGAAAAAATAGGAGCTTTAAGCAGCTATACAGATGAACTGATAAAACTGCAAAAATCAGAGGTCAAATGAAGAAAAGGTGGTATGAAACTTCTCAAGAACAGCTGTTTCGAAAAGAGGACACAGCACCCAGAGAAAACCTGAAATTTTCTGCTGCAAGAGAGGAATAGAGTTTTAATTTTATGAAAGCACAAATAAGCATCTGGGCTGGTATTCCACAGCAAGATTTGTTAATTGAAAGGGCACAGAGTATAAGTGCCAAACCTGGCCATGAGAAAGCAGCAAAAACCCATACTAGTAAAGAAGGAATTATACCAGCAGAAAGAATTGACCTTGACAAAACTGTAGCAGAACGGCAAAGTATTAAAAACTGAAGACAGTAGAGTTTTGTGGAAAATTATTTTGTTACTGTACACCAAAAGCAGAAGAGAACACATTTATTCCAGCAATCTGGGAATGTCAAGAAGTAGGTGTGAGAGTCAATCTCCTGTATCCAGATCTCTTCAGAATATTTTCTTCTGGAGGATCAAAGACATTTTTGATGCAGAACAGGCTAAGGAGGAAATACAAAAGTTTTTCCAACAAAAGTGAGACATCAAACTCTCTGCTTTTTATTCTTCTGACAATAAAGTTCGCAGAGAGACTTTGCCAGTGAAACCTTTTCCAGTGCTCCAAAGAAATGTTTGGGAGATGGAAAAAAAAGCACAGGAGCTGACTAGATGTATCAGGAGTACCTTGGACTTAATCCAGACTCTGGTGCTGGGAAATGGAGATGAACAGGAAGATGACTAACAGCTCTGAAATTACTGAATAAATGTAGATTATAAAGTATCAAAAGCACATTTGCGAAATATGACTTTGCAAGAAAAAGTGGCTGAGAAAGAGTGGACATTTGTTGACTTTGTTAAACTTGTGGGTGGACTGAAAAACATATATCCCACTTCATATCATTAATGTTTGGAAGGAAACTAAAAAGAAAAACATTTTTAACAAATGTATTCATATAAAACATATCATGATATAAACTGTGTGTTATATAGGAAAGCAGATTTGTGAGGTATGTCAGGGGTACCTAAAATGAGGGTGAGCATTTCAGTGACTATTGTATGGGATAAAGATATTAAGGTAAACAAGGACTTTTTTAGTTTTAAGAAATGTAGGTATTATAATGTAAAAAGAGAAGAAAGGCTGGGCAAAAGCATGTTTAAGTTAATATGTTGTAAACTTGGGCTATTGGGGTGGGGGTAGGGTACAAAAGTGCAGTTGTTATACTATATGCGCAGTTGAGATGTTTTCTCTTACTTTTGTATAGATGAATGTCTGGAGTAATACCCTTGGCTTAATCTAACGTGTGTGTGTGTGTGTGTGTGTGTGTGTGTGTGTGTGTGTGTGTGTGTGTGTGTGTGTGTGTATGTGTGTGTGTAAGAAAATGGGCTTGAAAAATAAGAAAACAGGGTAAATACAATGAGATGGACTGTGTCTTACATATGGAATGATATTAACTTTTTTCTTTAGCGAATGAATGATCAGTGTGAGTTGAGAAGTCTGTAGCTGAGTGTAGTTGTACATACTTTGAGAAGTCTGTAGCTGAGTGTAGTTGTACATACTGCTCGTATGTTTCCATGGAAACAAGCTGATTGCAGGTGTAATCTTGAGAGTTCTAAGCACAGTTTGCAGAGGGAAATGTAAAATTAAAAGATACAAGGGTAATCAGTTCAATAAAAAATAAAGTTTGAAATTACTGGAAGTGAATAAGAGATAGCAGCTTTCCGAGCAACCTAAATACTTCAATGCATTTACGAGAACAGCATATAATTTTAGCTTTATTTAAAGATAGCCAGTTCACTTTTTCTTAAGGTGAAAAGTTAATGTTTTTCTCAAAGCATACAAGCTGTTTTTCACATCTAGAAGGAGAACAGAGAGGACAGCAATAGATGCAAGTGGGAGCACAATCTATAACATGCACTTTAGCAAGGACAACCTTAATTTTAGCTAATGCTAAAGCATTAATGCCTGTTGGTGCAGCTGTCAATTTGAGACCATTGTTTCTGGAGAGCTAAACTTCATTATCGAAAGATGTACATAGTTTTGTGTGTTTTCTTTAAGTTAATAGCTTATTGGGGTGTGTGTGGTTTCTTGTTTGAGGATTTTCATTAAACAAAAAGCCTTGAAAATGTGACATAGCTTCAAACGGAGATGACAAGAAACATTGTCAAACATTAGTGTATGCATGCAAAATAAAAGTTGGAAACAGACATTTTAAAAATGCTGGCATATACAATAGCTGGGAATAAAAACTTCTTATCATGATGCCTAAGCTAGTACCTATATTACTTTGGAATATAAATGATCAAACAGGTATACAAAAAAGGAAATAGTACTGAATTATATTATGAAATGAAGAGTGTAAATAGCAATGCTGCAGAAGACACATTTGGAAAGAAATGAGCATGTGAATTTGATAAAGAAAGGATTTCAGGATGAATATTCAGTAGAATATCAGGAACAAAGGAAGAGGGAAGTACTTATACTAATTGATAGTGGTGCTCCAATAGTGACAGAAGAGCGAAAAAAAGATAATAATGGTAGATTTGTAGTAGTAAGAGGCTACTGACAAGGGAGGATGATTATGTTGGGATGTACTTAGATTTCACCTAAAAATGCTATTATGGAGCTCAAGAAAATTTTGGAAGAAATGATCAGCTTTCAGCAGGCAATATTCCTTATAGGTGGATATTTTAACTTGATTTGCAACAGTGAGGATGCATCTGGGGGATCTGCAGAAAAAATTTGAGAGAGGGTAGACTTCTGAAGAAATTTAATGAAAATATTTGGTTTGGAAAGCGTAAATTCAGAAGCAAGAACTTTGAGAGAATTTATATACTATTCCCCAAAGTACAATAACTGGGCTAGATTAGACAGAAATTATATTTTACATGAACATGTGCATTTAATTGAAAGTTCCACACATATCCAATAACTATTTCAGATCACACACTAATAATATCTAAGATAAAAATGCAGGGTAATGAATTAAAAATGAGACACTGGCACTTTCCCATCTACCTACTAAAAAGAAGAATTTAAGGAATGGGTAATGGAAATTATTTGGTATTTATTAGGGAAGACAGAAATTTCTGCAGAAGTTGTAGCTAGTGAATGGGATAAAACAAAAATAGAGTTTAAAAATGGGATAGAAATAAAAGAAAAAAAAGAGATATGGTTAATAAGTAACAGAAATTATTTAGAGGACTGACAAAGGTGAACATACAGCAGAATAAAGGGAATCTCACAGAAGAGGATGCATTTATGTCTGCAGCTGCTAAAAGAATGGAAAAGGTGTTGCCAAAACTGATACATATGGCTCAATACGGTTTTGTGGAGTGGAGGCAAACATTTGAAAACTTTAATAGGACAATGATGAACCAAACAGAAACAAAATATAAGAAACGACTACTGTTGCGTCCTGATGCAGACAAAGCATTTGACAGAGTAAACTGGGATTTTATGAGTAAGGCAATGGAAGCATTTGCATTCTCTGATACAATAATAGTGATAATTAGTAGGATATATGAGGGATTGGAGGCAGGATTGAAATTTGGAAGGTTCCTCTCTAACAACTTACGTCTGAACAGAGGACCACATAGGGGTATCCTCTTTCCCCTTTGCTCTTAAGGCTTCTGTTATGGCAGCTAATGAAATGGAAGATATTGATATCTGTGTAGTGAACGAGACACTATTTAAAATAGCAGAGGGCTGAACAGCTACTGCACAGGAGGGGGAAAAGGCGAAGGTGTATCAGTCTACATTCAGAAGGGGCTCACAGCAAAGCTGGTAAAGCAGCATGATGTACTAGAGCTTCTCCATGTCCAAATAACCATCAGAAAAGTCCCATACCATATATTAGCTAGCCACAGAACTCCGTGTGCCAAACGAAAGACAACGCCTATCTACTGGACCTAGAATCACTCAGTACCCTTTTCATAGGTGATCTAAATTATCCAATTATAGACTGGGAAACCTACATCACCGGTAGTGCAGAAATACAGAGATTTCAGGACTTTGTTAATACAAATGCCTTGGAACAATTGAGTAGAGTACCCACTAGTGGGAATAACATCTTGGATCTTGTCCTTACTAATATGAGAGCATCTTGTACCAACCCTTGTGTACTTTCATCACTTGTTAAGTCTGACCATAAAAGAGTCTCCTTCAAAATAAAACTGAAACTAAAGATCCCTTTCACCTAAAGTACCTTCAGAATTTTTTTAAGAAACTACATACTCCTACGTGATACCCTGGCAAGCTTCAAATCCCCACCAATCCCAGTTAACTCTACTGAATACACAGAAAGGTACACCACCACAATATACCAACATGTAAACAGCTGCACAGATGCAGCTGTACCCTTTATGAATATATGCACAAACTCTACAAACAAACCCACAAAGTGGAGCCATAATATCAACAAGCTTTATAATAAAAGGAAAGAATTTTGGCCAAAAGTAAGAACACTGATTCCCAGCATTTTAAGTCCTTGTCACTGAAATAAACACATAACTTAGGAGCTTAATAAAAATCCACTAAAGACAAGTTTGAGGCTACAACAGGTACCCAAGCCAAAGATCATCACAGGCCATTTTTAGTTATGCTCAGTCTCAAAAGCACAATGCAGCAGTGCCCTGAGCTGATTGTGAACAATGTTACAGATACCGTGGCTGAATATATAGCTAACTTACTGGCCAATAAACTTAGCTCTAACTTTACCCCTCTCTCCCCTTGTCTGTCCCTCAAGATATACCTGAAACTAGCTCACCTCCAGGTATCACACAAGACCAAGTTCTAAACGTGCAGACAAAAGCTAAAAATACTTCATCAATGGGTCTTGACAATATCCCTAGCATGAAGCATGACTTAGCCACACCCCTAACAACACTTCAGTCTCAGCCTCCATACAGATTTTGTACCAAGCGAATGGAGAACAGCAACAGTCATTCCTCTGCATAAGAGAGGACCTTCAACAAACCCAAGCAATTACAAATCCATAAGCCTAACCAGCCTCCTGTGCAAACCCATGGAAAGGCCTATGAATCAGTCAGGACATAAGTAACCTCCAAACACTAGACCCGTCTCAGTTTGTATTCGTTAAGGGCAGGTCATGTTTGTTCAACCTTGTGGATTTTTTGAAACGGTCACCAAAACAATGGATAAAGGCAAAACAGTGCACACTGCATACCTTGACCTGGCCACAGCTTTTGACACAATTGCCCACTCAGACATAATGTAAATACATTTGGAATAAATCTCTATCACCAGCTGGATTGCCTAATAGCTCACAGGACACATATAATCAAAATAGGGGAAGACACCTCCACAAAGAGACCAGTCACCAGTGAAGTTCCTCAAGGTTCTGTGCTGGGACATCTCTGGTTTAGCATCTACGTTCCTGAAGTAAAAGCCCAACACCAAAGGGGTCTGGCTGGCTAAGTTTGCAGATGACTGCAAGCTAGGAGCAGTCACTGAATCCCCAAATGACATTTCCATCCTGCAGCAAGGCTTGTTGCAAATAACTGGTGTCAAAAGCATGGTCTGAAACTAAATACCAAAAAAAATGCATTATTGTATCCTTTGGGAAAATATCACATTGACAATACATCCCTAACATCTGACCCAGCTGTTCAGGATTCAGGAACTTATGTGGACAGTGACTTAACTTTTGACAAACGCATATCTGTTGTAAGAAAGTCCTTCAATATTGCACAGCTTATAAACAAAGGGATTGTGTCTAGATCTAGGGGATGTCATTGCTCCCCTTTACTTAGCCCTCATTATGTCAGTCACTGAATACAATGCCCCCTTTGGCATGCATCTGTCAAGACACATACAACTGGAATGCCCACAGAAGTACCTTACTAAAAGGATGCAAGGCCTTAACAATATGTCCTACATGGACTGACTCAAAGTCCCGTCACTATACTTGGTATCCTACAGACTGCTAAGAAGTGATATTCCTAAACATACAGAAAGCATATGACAAGGTGCCAAAAAAGTTAACTTTGACAGTCCTGCAATGACTAAAAGTCAAAGAAACATTCCAGCTAGACCATTTTTAGATGCAAACTTACCATAGCACAAAACAGGGCTTTTAAACTGGCACTAACATATTAAGTGTCACTTCCCAGATACGACACTTTCAAACCAGATCCAGTAGCAAAACTCAAATTTGTGAGAGAGAAAAAAGGCAAGGGAAAAGAAGGCAGCCAGGGCATGACTGCTGAAGAAAGTACAAGAGCAGCACTGAATTGAGAGAGGTGGTAATAGCGGATGTTACACCCAGACCCTGAGTAAAAATAGGAAAAAATGGACCGAGGATGATTCATGAAGAAAAATATCTACTCAATGCCACTGTTTAGAATTTCACTCTCTCAAAGGAATCTGAAAGCTAGCATGAATTCCCTCCCCTGCTCCAAATAACTGTGAGGGTCTCTTCACTGTAGCCTGGTCTTGCAGCTGTAGAAAGCAGCTCACGTAAATCGGAAAGATCAGACTACAGGAAGGAACTCCAACCCAGAACAGTGCAACTTTGTATCATTACTTGTCGCACGTCTGGTCAGACAAAAAACACAGACACGTGGTTGTGGGCTCAGTTCAAGCAGCTTTATTACACATAAACACATCAGGAATTAGGCTTTGTAACTTAAATTTATAAACAGACTGAATACCACACTCATACATGTTACCATTCTGGCAAGGGAGCCCGCAGGATTTTTTGCAGGGCTCCTTGTAAAATCTACTCGACACTCAGCTGTATCTCTGAACTTTGCAGCACAAGAAATCTGGAAAAAGCCAAAATTTATTGGGGGGGGGGGGGACAAAAGGCCAAAAACCAGGGACACATTTTAAACATTGCTTGTATAATGTTTGAAAGTTGCTAGAATAAAATGCTGCGTTACCACCATACATTTTACTGCCATGTCTTGAACCCAGGGGACCCCGTGCAAAACAGTCAGAGCAACATACCACTAAGCCAAATCAGCTGTTTTGTGAAAGAGGAAGACTGAAACTTTACCATTTAGTGAATTCAGTTCTCACCATAGCACAGCGGTCAACCTCTTAGCACAAAATACCTGAACAAAGCCAATAATGGGTGACTACAACCACCAAACATTCAGTGAATTCAGTTCTCACCATAGCTCTCAACCTCTTAGCAAATAACACCCAGACAAAGCCAGTAATGGGAGAATATAGCCCCCAAACATATTCAGTGAAATCAGTTCTTACCATAGCTCTCAACATTAGCAAAAAACCTAGATGAAGCCAATAAATACCTGAACAAAGCCAATACTGGGTGAATACAGCCCCCAAACATATTCAGTGAATTCAGTTCTTACCATAACTCTCAACCCTAGCACAAAACCTGGATGAAGCCAATAATGGGGGGAATACAGTCCCAAACACTACCTGAACAAAGCCAATACTGGGTGAATACAGCCCCCAAACATATTCAGTGAATTCAGTTCTTACCATAACTCTCAACCCTAGCACAAAACCTGGATGAAGCCAATAATGGGGGGAATACAGTCCCAAACACAGGGATACATTTCAAATATCCATCTTGTACACTTAGAAAATTGCTAGAATAAAAGCTTTTGTTACCATGCACTTTCTGAAGAATATGAAGTCTGATATTGAAATGTGTCCATTTTTTTTTAACATTTGTTAACCAAGAAAGTCTGACTTTGAAAAAAAAAAGCTAATTTTTAGCAGAGGCCCAGGGAGAAACACTCCAGACAGCCAAGAATAAAACCAGAGAACATGTAGCTGTCAGGCAACAAGGACACAAATGCAGAAATCACAGATTTTATGAGGAACAGAAAAAGTATGAGGGAAAATCCTGAAACATTTTTGCAAAGGGTGGTGGGTAGGGAATTCAGGCTCTTGCCACTTGGGCCCAAGGTACAGGGTTCAAGCCTTATCCTCTACCCACCACCATGTACACCTGGGGCATTTCTCACACACACACACACACACACACACACACACACACACACACACACACACACACACACACACACCTCACTCTACCTGAATGTGTCCCATCTTCCATCCGTCTACTCCCGCTTGCTATTCCATTTCAGGTCCCATCTTCCATTCATTTCAGTTCCCGCTCGCAAAACCATCCGTGTGAGTTCCCGCTCACAAACTTCTAAATATGAGCGAGAGTGATGATGTCAGCACGCCTGCGACTGGACTATTAGCACGTTCTTCTTAAAGAAGAACGCACGTAAAAAAAAAAAAAAAACTTTTTTTGAAATTATCTAGTCAGCCGATTCCAGGGGGGTGCAAGTGCACCCCCTTGCACCAGCCTGCGGGCTCCCTTGCATTCTGGCTATTCTCTCAAAATGGCACTGCTGCCTGAACATGCTCACTTTTTATATGCACGTGCCTACACTTGGAAATGCTTTTTAAAGTTACATACACACACACTATTCTACACATCCTCCCTCATTGAGATATAGATCATATACCAAATGACAGTACTCCATGACATGCAATTACACAGAAATGATCTTTTGACATACAATTATACAGAACTAATTCTATGACGTACAATCATAGAAAATCAGACACACATAAAACAATCATGTCCAGCTTGCTGTCTATTTCACACTAGGTCTGAAAATATGACCTGATCATGTAACAAAAGTCAGAACTGGACATAGCAACAGGGACCGTCTTCAAGGAATGCTCAACTTTGGGGACAACTGAGACATCATCAAGAATGGGAATGGATACTGAGACATGTTTTTCAGTATGAACATTGTTAGGATTGCTCTGAGATCTAGAGTCTGCATCACAGTTACAATGCTGCAATATTGTTTCTGACACAGGAAGAAGATGCCTGTGGATTCTCCTGTATTCTATACCCTCAGATTCCACTAAGTATGATCTCAGCTCGGCACATATGCTTCTCACTTGACTAATTCGATCAAAACCTTTCGCCATTTGCATCCTCACGGTCTCTCCTTTTAACAGATGAAGAAATCTGCTTGTTTTATCATAGCTGGATTTCTGAGAGAGAATGCTTCTTAAAAAGTTGGGCTTTGACTGCTTTGTTGATTTTAGCATTAGGCACCAACAAACTAGAACTGATAGGCAAGGTTGTTCTGTTTTACTTAGTTGGAAGTCTCTGAGCAAACAAGCCAAGTAGATTGTCACAGGGTATATTTCTGAGATTAACCAAATTCAAGAAGATGCTGGTATTGTCACACTTTGACCTCTCTAATAATTGCTTTGCACTCTGTACTGCATGTTCAGCCAGGCTGTTTAACTGTGTGTATTCTGGATGACTGGTAACATGGATAGTCCCACTCTTTTGCAAATTTCTGAAACTACTGACTAGAAAACTAGGTATCACTGTCAGAAATAACTTTGTGTGGACTACCATGGACTGAGAAATGACGTTTCATCTTAGTAATAACAGCACTGGATGTTAGGTTAGGTAGCAAATCGATCTCAAACCGGTTCAAATAAGAGTCTACCAACACTATGTAATGCTGATTATTCCACTCAAATATGGCAGTGGCTACTGTTAACCAAGGCAGTTCAGGAATCTGGCTTAGCTGAAGTGGCTCTTTTTGCAAATGCAGTTGAGTACTGTTGCATACTGAACAAGAAAAAAGCACTTTATCAATGTCCTTTTGTCCTCTCACCCTTCTTTTGGTAGAATCAGAATCTGGGTGTATTCATGTTGTAAGAAAGTAGGAACAATAACTTTTGGACCTTTGAAAATGATACCATCTTCCATCAAAATCTCATCTCTGTATGGAAAATAGGGTTGTACTTCTGGCGGTACACAAGATTGTTTTGAGGGCCATCCAACACTGATGAAGTGGTTGAACTTTTTCAAAATTGGATCAGTCTTTGTATGATCTCTTAGCTTGTCAAGTCTCACGGTAGAAAAATTACACACTTCCATGACATCAAAGTCAAAATTTTCTGCATCAAGCTGTTCTGCGGTATTTCTGGGTGATATGGATAAGGTATCAGCCGGATAAAGAAGTTTGCCTTTTGTATACACCATTTTGAAATTGTACTTTTGTAATCTAAGCATCATTCTTTGTAGTCTTGCTGGAGCGGTATGCAAAGGCTTCATTAAAATAGTGACTAGAGGCCGATGATCAGTTTCTATTTGGATTGTAAGGCCATCGATATAATCATGGAACTCCGAACATGCAAACCCAACTGCCAAAAGTTCCTTCCCAATTTGAGCATAGTGCATCTCAGTTTGGGTAAAAGTTCTAGATGCATATGCAGCAGGTCTACCCTCCTGAAGAATAACTGCACCAAGACTGAACTTTGAAGCGTCACAGGAAAGAACTACTGGTTTGTGGACATCATAGTATCACAATGTAGGTGGGTTGGCAATTTGCTGTTTGAGTTTACCAAATGCTCTCTGGTGTTGTTCCAACCATGGCCAGGCAACATTTTTGTGCATCAGCTCTCTTAAAGGCACTGATAACTCATTAAAGTCAGGGATAAATTTGTTCATATAGTTAACCATACCAAGGAAACACTGTAGGGATCTCAAGAATGGCTGCTTGTTTGGAAGGGTCCGGTTGTAAGCCTGTACTGGTAAATAAATGACCTACGTAAGTAAAGTCTGGTAATCTGAATTTAAATTTTAGAGGACTGAGCTTCAAGTTTATTTCACGTGCACTGTCAAGAACTTTCCTGAGGTTTCTGTCATGCTCTGCTTCACCACTGCCTCCAACCGGTAAACCATCCACTATTACAGCACACGGATAACTCAAAAATTTGCTCCATTGCACACGTAAAGACTTCACTGGCAGAATTTATTCCAAAAAGCATCCTGAGGAATCTGTATCTACCAAATGGAGTACTGAATGTAGTCAGTAATGAAGATTTGCGATCAAGCATTACTTGCCAAAATGAACTCTTTGCATCTAAGACAGAAAAAACAGGGGTATTTGGCATGAGGGCAGCAACCTCCTTGACTGTACGCTTAGGACGATGAAGTCTCTTCAGTGCCTTTTTCAAGTCTCTTGGGTCATTGCATATTCTGATTTCATCTTAACTTTTCTTATGAGCTACTACCATAGAAGATACCCAGTCAGTTGGTTGTGTGCCTGGACAAATCACACCTTGCTGCACCATCTTGTCCAACTGGACTTTGACTTTGTCCTGCATAGCTACTGGCACTCTCCTTGCTGGACCACTGGACTGACCTCTGGAAGTTTGCCTAGCTTGTCGCACACATCAGCATGCTCTAAAAAAATACCATCACTGAAGTTGGAACTGGAACTGGAACATATGCTTACATGATTTACTTCTTTGGTAAAAGAAAGCAATTTCATTCTTAAACTGTCTCGGAGACCTAATAATGACTGCACAGGCCTTCTGAGTACATAAAATTGCAAGCTGTATAACTATTCCCAGCCGAATAGCATGAAAGCACTACTGAGCCTTTGGTTTGAATCTCTTCACCTCCATACGCAACAAGCTTTGCACAATTGGCCAAATTAAGTTACTCATCAGCTCTCACTCTAGAAAATGTTTCTGCTGACATAATTTTACACTTTGATCAGGACAGTACAAAATACTTCATTATTTGTCAGCAAATTTACTGCATTAACCTTTTCACTGACCACTGATGCACCATCTACATAGTAAGTAGAGCTGCAGCTTTCTATATGATAAACTTGCTTTTTTGAGTGACCTTTATTAATAACTGAATGAGGCTTGCTTGATTTACAAAATGTTTGAAAGTGGTTCCATTTTTTACGCTTATGGCATTGCTGACCAAATGCTAAGCAATTCACTCTTTTAGACTCATGATTGGCACCACAGTTGCGACAGTTAACAATAAGACTTGACTTCGGTTTTGCTGACTCACTCTCATACTGCACATGAGCATGTCCATTTTGCTGTGCTAGTCTTGGAACTCGCTAGAAATTTAAGGGATCTCCCTGGAAATCCTGTAGGGCTTGCAGCTGCCATGTGCTTAGGCCTGCTTCTGCTTGCCACGTGCTGCATGCTATCTACGACTGCTCTAGAGGCTGCTGACACCATGCTTTTATCACTTTTCAATCATACTTGTGTGCCTTTCTGTGAGCTCATGAATTTGACAAATCTATATAGCTTTGCACTTTGCTCAATGTTAAATCACTGTCAGGAAGCAAAATCTTTCTCACTGCAGTATTATTAACACCACATACAAGCCTGTCCTTCATTAACTCATCTTTCAAGTCATCAAATCTGCACATTTCAACCTTATTTCTCAAGTCAGTGATATAAGCTCTGAGGGTCCTCTCTTGACTCAGCTAGTACAACAATATGGTGGTTTCCCCCTCTCCTGCATATACTGCTGGTGCATACACAAATGAACACTCTCTCTCAATGGCCTCTGACCCAGTTAAGTTAAGCAAAATAAATGCCCTTGTACATGAATCTTTGTCAGAAAAAGCTGCTTGTATAAAAATATCATATTCCTGCTCAAAAACTCTCCAATTCCCTGCAATATTATGATCATACACAAGCGGACTGGGTCTGTGAAATGCCTCTGTCATATCAACCCACAGTAGTGAAGGTGCTTGAAATTATGTATGAACATACACACATAAATATAAGCCAGACCTTTATGCCAGAATGTGTTGTTATGCTCAATAGCACAACAGACTCTGAAAGAACTGCATTTTGCTAAATAAGTCTCCATAGCACGAGAATACTTCAGAATCACTGCACTTTGTCAGACCACTCCTTATCAGTGTAAAAAATACTTTGAAATGACTACACTTTGCGAATATACTGTACACAGCAGAGAAGCTCAGAGTAAGAAACACTTCAAAATTAATGCACTTTATATACAGCACAAGAACCTTTCAAAACGGCTGTACTTTGCAAAATAACTCTGCACAGTGTAAGAAACACTTTGAAATGGCGGCAATCTCGAATAAATGTACACAGCACAAGAAATTTTTCAAAATGACTGCACTTTGCGAAATAACTGTACTTGCACACAGTAAACTCTGAAATAATTTCACCGTAATAAAGCACACACACTGCAAACACTTTGCATACTCTGACATACTTCAAACAATTGTAGTTATGCTTTGAATGGCTTCGGTCAATGCAAAATAGTAATCTATGCCCAAAACATGGTCTACACTAAAAAGCATGCAGTCAATCTGCACTTTAAGCTTACTTTGCCCTTTTATTGTACTCATTATGCCCATTTAATCTCTTATCATGCTCTTTATACTGTTCTTGTGCTCGTTTACTTTAAACATGCTCGTTATGAAAACCAGAAGTAATTCTGAGCCCCACATAAGTATCTCTGCTAGTTTTATTAAATATTGTAGTTTTGAACATTTTGTTTAATGTGTTTTGTGCCTTTTATTTAATTAATATGTTTGTGCTACTCGTTTCATTAATAATGCATTTTTGTGCCTTACGAATGCCCAGTATCACTTCCTTTGCAAAATAAATAATTTGTGCAAGTTTTGGTTACTTGAAGTTAATTTCTGGCCCTTTTTTTAATTGTCTGAGCACTGTATCATCCAGCCTGCTCAATATACCTTCACCGTCAACTCTGCACCTCATGGTCGAAGAAGTTGCATTCTCAGTCCTGGTTCTGACACCATGTCACTTGTCTGGTCAAGATAAAACAGACAAGTGGTTGTGGGTTTAGTTAAAGCAGCTATATTACACATAAACACACATCAGGAATTAGGCTTTGTCACTTAAACTTAAATAAACTTATAAAGAGACTGACTACAACACTCATACATGTTAACACTCTGGCTGTTCTCTTAAAATAGCACTCCTATTTGCACGTGCTCACTACTTATATGCACGTGCCTGCACTTGGAAATGCTTCTTAAAGTTATATACACATGCTCTGTTCTACATTACTCAATGTAATAGCTAGCAGTAAGAATGAGCAAACAATACAGAGGTGGAATATAATTCACAAAATGTGACTCTCATGATACTAGAGCTTTACAAGAACCCTCCAAACTTTGGAACCTTTTATCACATACATTGCCAACATCCTAGCTGACAGGTTCAGCGCAAACTCCCCCCCACCCCACCAAAAGGGCAAATATCTATCCCAGCAGAGTGCTGCCCCCCTGACATCTCAGATGCTCAGGTAAGAGCCGCCCTCTCCAAAGCAAAAAACACAGCATCAATGGGACCAGACGGTGTCCCGGGCTGTGTCCTACATGAACTCCAAGAAGAGCTAAACCCAAACATAAAACTACTGTTCAATCTAAGCCTTACTACAGGATATGTACCCAAAGAGTGGCGTACAGCAACAGTGGTCCCTCTCCACAAAGGTGGTGCCTCAATGGATCCTGGAAACTATCGCCCCATAAACCTGACTAGCTTGGTCTGCAAAGCTATGGAAAGGATCATCATGGACCTCATAAATAAAGATATTGGGGACCTACAGACACTGGATCCTACCCAGTTTGGCTTTGTTAAGGGCAGATCCTGCCTCTTAAACCTGGTCAATTTCTTTAAAACAGTCACCAAGGCCATTGACGAGGTGAAGGTTGTCCACACAGCCTACCTGGACCTCGCAAAAGCCTTCGATACAATACCCCACTCGGGCATTATAGATAAGCTCACCAGCTTAAATATAAACCCCTATGTCACTAGATGGGTTGCAAACTGGCTCAAGGACAGAACACACATGGTTAGAATTGCTGGAACCATGTCAGACTCCAAATCAGTTACAAGTGGCGTCCCACAAGGCTCAGTCCTGGGACCTCTCTTATTCGGTATATATTTCTCAGAGGTACAGGCCAACACGGAAGGCCTGTGGCTGACCAAGTTCGCAGATGACTGCAAACTGGGCACCGTAATCGACTCTCCAGCCGAAACAAGCATCCTCCAAAAGGGCCTCATAGAAACAGACAACTGGTGCCAGAGCCATGGCCTCAAGCTAAATGCCAAAAAGTGTATAGTCATCCCCTTTGGCAAAAACAAAGTGCCCACAAATTACCACATAGGTGGTAATCCATTAAGTACAGAAGAAGTAATTAGGGACCTGGGGAACCAAGTTGATAGCAATCTTTCATTTGACAACCACGTGGCCAAAGTGGTTAGAAAAACATTTTATATAGCCCACCTAATCATGAAGGGATTCACATCTAGATCAGGGGAGGTCATCATGCCTCTTTACTCATCCCTCATCAGGCCCATAATTGAGTACAATGCCCCTTTTGGGATGTACCTTACCAGACACCTGCAGCAAATGGAAAGACCCCAAAAGTACCTCACCAAGAGGATCAAAGGGCTCAAACAGATGCCATATGCTGCCGGTTAAAGAAACTCCAGCTCTACTCAGTGGCATACCGCCTGCTCAGAGGCAATCTGTGCCTGATGTATAAAGCCATGTCCAACCCAGAATTAATGGACATGCTGCACCTCAGAAAATCCAACTCCCATCGAGCTACGCGCTCGAGAGACTTGAACCTCAGCACTGAAATAAATAGGACATGCTGGAGGGACAGATTCATAACCCAGAGGCTCCCTTCACTCTGGAATAAAATCCCAGTCCAGATTAGGCAGAGTCCCTCATTGACTCTCTTCAAGAGGAATCTTGATGAGTGGATGGGAGATTGTAGGTTTACCCAAGGTATCACTTCTGTGTCACTGTTAGACAGAGGCACAGTATACTAACCTCGAAAAAGGGCATAGCAAAATTAATTTAATATGGGTGGCGAAAGCCAAACTCACTCTGGCTATGCTTATAAATGCCCTAGGGCAGATAGCCTAGTATGAACCCATGAATCAGTTGAGGGATTTACATAACCCTGTGACAATGAGATGAGATATATAAAGTTTGTGTTCTTGACAAAATAGAATGACAGAAGGATGAAACAAAATATCCACAAAAATGATACCTCGCATGACAATTACTTTAAAGAATATGTGCCAAATACAGGTATGAGAGCAGGCTTTTTTTGGGGGGGGGGGGGGGCAGTCACTGTTGAGTGACAGTTGGCTAGGTGTCTCACACAGTTAAACCAGAACTAGCCCAAAACAATGCATGAAGCAGCTGTGTTCTCAACAGCTACAAAATATAGGGTGGGATTTAGATACAGTGCCCATTAAAAGGAAGCAAATGGATTAGGAATTATACGACAATGGCAATTTACTCTGGCTTTAGGGATTTGGAATAACACCCTAAAAGCTGGGAAAGGAAGAGTCAGTGTGGGAAACTGGAAAAGTACAAGCCAGATTTACTTGGTCTTACCTTAGTAAATTATACTGGTTCTGAAAATGGCCTTCTTGATTGTGGGTGGTCTCTGACCTGTTCCAGAAATCACCTCCAGGAAAAGTTCCAGGCAGATGTTAAAGTAACTCGCATGCTCCAAAAACCTGAATGCCATTCAAGTGAGTTCGTATCGGCAGACAACACTGCATGCAATGTGACTGCAAACTGCAGAAAGGAATACAGTACATTGCACAAAAGCAAACAAACGCAAAATATTCTTCCTTTTAGAAGACAGTGAGAATGGTGTTTGATTGGTTTGCATCTTGTTATTCTGCATTCTTATTAGAAGACATTTTTGCTTATCACCGGGAATGACAAATACCTGAAGGGGTATTGACTGGGAGTTGTGGCTTGCTGAACTTGAACCCAAATAGGCCACATACAAATTAGAAAAATGAAAAAGATATTAACCAAGCTTTTAAAAACTGTTACTGCTATGCTCTTAACAAGATACTAACACAGCTTTGTGATGCTCTAGTGACTTGAGCAGAATGTGGCCTTGCACGAACCCCGTACTACTACATTATAGATCAGTAAAGCTCCTCTGGTTTTTTTTTTTTTTTTTTTTGTTTTTTGGAGGGGCACATCAGCAAGCTACATGAATGGATTTTACAGGAATCCTAATGATGCTGCTTGGAATTAAGTTTAAACATGTTACAATGTGTGTCTGATGAGGACATCAGATGCATTGTAGCCAGTACTGGCTGCCGTTATTGAAACATTACTTGAATTTAAATATGAAGATAAGCAAGGAAAATGGCTCTTTAAGAAACACTCTGATCTCTAAGTTTGTTAGCAGTTTATCAGTCTACCAGTTCAACTAGTCTGCAGTACAAGAAAATAAGAACTTGATAAAGCTAAAATAAATTAACACAAGTTTTCTGTTGCTATTTTGTTTTTTAAATTGCAATCCAAACTTGCACAGTAACACCAACATATGAAGTGCAAATAACAACCAAGACAACTATATACAAAAAAGTTCATCAGCAACAATATATACATCAGAAAATCACTACAGTTACTAGTACATTTTACCATAAAATACTAAACCAGTTAATTCTTTATATATAAATATGATAAATATGTTTTCCAAAAAAATAGGAAATTACAGTCAAAGGTTTTCACCAGTTCAAAACCTAATGTCTCTTAAGTTGCAACAATTCACTTTTTTCCTACCTTAAGCTGAATCTGTTATTAATGACACTAATAATTTTACATTTTTCCAGGATGAGGTTATAAAAAGTCTGACAACCACAGAGTAACTAAACGAATACTTTAAATACCAGTGTAATGGCTTGGAAAGCCTTGGATTGTATTAATAACCAGTTCACTATGGACATGTACACCTCTAACCTGTTCACATAAAATAATACCATGTCCACAAATTAGATGCATTATCGGACATGCCCAAAATTTATGAAAATTATCAATGGGTACTGACAACCAACACTACTGTACTTTTAGATTGTGTCTATTATCCATCATTAAGAAATTTAAACTGATGTTCAAATGGGGTAGAAACTGGGAGAATACTTGGAGCCAAATGATGCCCTGCCTCTGGACTGGAGATCCAAGTTATAATGCAAAATAAACTTGTGTGATGATACCAAAGTAGCTGCAAAGCAAATGTCATCCACAGAAACCCTAGACCAAAAGGCCGCTGAAGTAGCCACAGACCTGGTAGAATGCTCCCTGACATGACCTGATAGAGATAATTTTTTGGCTTTATAGACCAAAGCTATGCATTGAGAGATCCAACAAGCAATAGTTACCTTATAAACAGGTTTTCCTAAGAAAGGCTTAGAAAAGAAAACAAAAAGCTGATCAGACTTACAAAAGTACTTTTCGGAAAGAAAACAGGGAGATTGATGACCTGGTAAATGTTAGATTCTGAAGCCACATTCTGAAGAAATGAAGGGTTCATCCGTAAGAAAACCCTGTCTTTATGAAACACCATATAAGGGGGCTTGACAGATAAGGCCTGAATCTCCGATACCCTTTTAGCCGAAGTAATGGCGACCAGAAAGGCCGTCTTCCAAGACAGGAATTGCAAATCCACTGCAGCTGCTGGATCAAAGGGGAAGAAACCACAGCTTGTAGGACTAGAGTAAGATCCCAATGAAGCGTAGGGTCCTTAGCTGGAGGCACCTTCTGGGTTGAAAGGTACCTTTCAAAAAGGCTTTACAAAGCTTGGAAGAAGCTAAGGAAGCTGAATTATCTCCTGTATGGAAATTGGAAATAGCTGCCAACTCTACCTTTACCATAGAAAAGCTGGCACCATGACAAAACATATCTGCCAGAAACTCCAAAATGGCAGGGACTGGAGCAGTGAAGGGGTACAAATCATGCTGAGAAGCCCATATTGAGAAACAGTTCCACTTACTGGAATAAACCTTCCTAGTGGAAGATTTGTGAGATGCTACCAAAATCATCTTAACAGGAGAAGACAGCCCAGGAGTCCTAGCTATCACTGGAGCTGCAGCAGCCAAGCTGTGAGCTTCAGACTGACTAGATCTGGGTGTGGGATCCCTGAGGGGATGCAAGATCAGATCTGGAACTGGATCTAATGTCCAAGGAGAACACACTGCATGAGACTACAGAGAGGGGAACTAAACTTGGCGAGACCAGAAGGGGGCAGTGAGGATCACCAAGTTTCCCAGCCGTCGAGCTTTCTGAATGAATTTCAGGATCAGAGGGAGTGGAGGATAAGCACACAGAAGACTGGAGGGCCAAGCATGAAATAGAGCATCTCTGGGGGACTCCTCCAGAGGGGGAGTCAGAGCAAAAAACTCGCTGCAGTTCACATTGGAAGGAGAGGCGAAGAGATTGCTGCAAGGCCGACCCCACTTTAGAAAGATCTGTTCCGCTACTGAAGGATTCAGAGACCACTTGTAAGGCATCAGAATAGATTTTCAGAGCCTGTCCTCCAGAATGTTGGACCTCCCTGGAATGTACATTTCCACCAGAATGGTCAGAAGAAATCACCCATTACCATAACCTCATGGCTTTGCAAAAAGAGAATAAGACCTGGTTCCCCCCTGTTTGTTGATGTACCAGACTACAGACATGCTGTCTGTCTTGATGGCAATCGTCCCTTGGGGAAGATGGGCATGAAGAGCCTGCAATGCCAACAGCACTGCCCTCATCTCCAGGACATTGCTATGCAGATGGGTGCCCACAGAAGACCACGTGCCTTGGACTGTCCTTCCCATGCAATGCCCCCCCCCCCACCTGAGTAGGGAGGCGTCCTCCGTCACTGTGGTCATCGGGGCGGGAAGGATAAATGGACATCCCAGAAGAAGATCCAGGCATTGAAGTCATCAGAGAAGCGAATCCCTGCATGCCCAAGATAAATGAACTGGATGAGATAATGGCAGACCTAGCAAGAACCACTGGACCACTAGTGTCCATTGGAGAACCCTCATATGCAGATGAACCATGGAGATCAAAGTGATCGTGGCTGTCATGGACCCCCAACTCCCGAAGAACTGATGCTGCAGGGGGATATTGGGTCTGAACAATGTACAACATGTGATGTTTGAGGGATTGAAGTCTATCTGGAGTTAGAAAATTCTTGTTCTGAGTGGTATCAAACAGAGCCCCAACAAAGTCGAGAACTTGAACTAGATCCATTTGGGACTTGTTGAGATTTATGGTTATGCCTAGCTGGTGGGCGATCTGGAGAAGGAGATCCCAGGCTTGACAGAGTCGATGCCTGGAGGGAGCAGAAAGGTGCCAATTTTCCAGGTAGGGAAAGACCTGGAACCCCTACAGCTGGAGGTGAGCCGCCACCACTGCCATCACTTTGGTGAACACCGTGGGGGTGGTGGTAAGACCAAAGGGTTATACTCTGAACTGTTAAATGATTGCCTCCCAGCTGTAAGCAGAGGAACCGCCGAGAGCACCTGTCCATTTTTGATATGGTAGTATGCACCCTGGAGGTCCACCAAGCACATCCAGTTGTTTCTCTGCAGAAAGGGCAAAATGGACTGGAGAGTGACCATCTGGAATTTTGTCTTGGCAAATGACAGGTTTAGGGTTGAAAGTTCCAGGATGGGTCTCAAGTCCCCCGTCGTCTTTGGCAGTAAAAAGAACCTGGAATTAGATCCCTGATCTGGATTGGTCTGGGGAGATGAGCTGGATGACTCATTTTTCAAGCAGCTTGGAAATTTCCACTACTGCCTCCTCTGTTGCACTGGTGGGATGTTCAGGAGGTGCTTGGGTTGGACTGGTGGTTGAAGGAAGAGGATCGAGTATCCTATGGATATAATTTGCAACACCCAATGATCATACGTGATCGACTCCCAGGCTGTTGGGTGGAGAGAGAGATGTCCCTCAAATGCCTCCAGAGACAAGCAGTCAGGCAACCCTTCAGGGCTGCTGTGAGGGTCTGTCCAGGAAGGAATCCCGAGACCCCTGGTTCCTCGGACCCCCTCTACCTCGAGGATGACATCTGTCATATCCCCCCCCCCTGCCTCTGGGGGAAGGTGAGTCCTGAGCATTGTGGGAAAAGCCCTGAGAGTTTCAGAACCACATCTTTTTTACCCCATGCTTATTCTGGGAAAAGGATCATTGTGGGGATGAGAAGCGGATCCCAATGGCAGACAAGGTCTTCCAGTCTTTCTCACTCTGGACTAAAGTGTCTCGAATGGTCTTACCAAAAAGGGTGGTACCATCATAAGGGGCATTTGTAAAAAAATTCCTTGAAGGGCTGCAAGAATGCACAATACTGGAGCCAAGCGTGACACCTGTTCCGGCCACCTTAGAGGCACCTTCCATAGCGTGAGAGAGCAGCCTCATACAGATGTTGGAAATAGATGTTAGGGTGGCCATATGGGAGGAAAACACCTTTTTCTCTTCCACCAACATGGACCCTGGGGCAGACTCAGTGACCTCTTTGACCAGGACCCTCTAAAGTCTGATGACATATGTTATGTAGTTCAGCACATGCATGGCAAATGTGGCTGAAGCATAAGCCCGCTTCCTGAAATGGGCCATGGCCCGGGATTTTCGGTATGATGGATGGACCGTAGAGCTCTCCTGAGCAAGCTCTTTCTTGGTGGCCACTGCAACCACCATGGCATCAACCTGGGATCCCTTAGACCAATGCTGCCCGCATGCATGGCAAATGAGATCTGAGGTAGGAGGAAGACAGGGGCATTATAGGTAGGGAAGGAGCTTGGATCTGATGCTGGAAAATGTGGCTGCATCTGATCTGTACCAGATCCATATTCCTGTAGGCTGAAGATCAAATGCAAACAGCAACTTCAGATCAGTAGATAACAATTACTGCAGCAGTAGCCTAGGCTATAATGGTTGAATCCCATTAAGGATTCAACAGCCTACAAACTCCCAAGGCTTTCAGGGCACCTTCCACAGGCCCACACCATTAGTCAGCTCATACTTGGGTGCCAAGCCCTTCAGACCTTCCATGTCAACAGAGAAAAGAGGAAGGCTAAAGTCCTGTGAGGAAAATGCTATGAATATAACAATGAAAAGTCTACGCCCTGGCATAAAAATTTACAATAATTAAGGAGGATGGAAGGAGGGTCTCGCTACTGCAACCAAGATCATTCCAATATCTATTGTTATGGTACATTAACTTGCACAACTGTGTACTGTGTTCGTTATTTGATCACTGATGCAGTACCCTTAGCTACACTGGTAAATTACCTCAGCTTAAACTGACAGAAAGTAGGAAGAGAATGGCCCAGAAGCCCCAGGAAAATGACCTTAGCAAAGCCTGTTGTAGACCTGGGAAAGGAATCTAGTAAGTTTATTGTACTTTGTAAAAGTATGTACAGAGGAACAAGTTGCTGCTTCTAGAATATTTCTAGAATCCATTCCTTTCCAAAAAGTTATAAATGAAGCCAAGACTCTTCTTGTAGAGGAGCCATGACTCTGCCGGCAATAGTTTTGTTGCAGTGGGAATAACAAAAGGTTAATAGCCTCAGACATCCACTTGGAAACAGTCTATTTAGACGCAGATTGTACCCTCTTCTTACCTTCACAATAAACAACTAATCAGAAGTTCTGAAAGATTTTGTTCCGTTACAATAGTGTCTGAGCTGTCTGTAGTCATCAAGATACGAGGTATCCTTTTGCCCTCATTTTAAGGTTCTGGAAAGAAAACATGGAGATAGATAGACTGATCTGATATAAACACAAACACAAAGAAGCTTTTGCCCTGGTGCATTTTAACTTTGTTTTAAGGTAAACTCAAATACCATTTTATGCATAAAATAAGGAATATTTCTCAAAGAAACCTATTTCTGTTTAAGATGGGATAAGGTTGCCCACCATTAAAGACTAACTCAGATACTCTTCTTGAAGAGGTCAGAGTAATCGCAAAAACTGTTTTCTTTGTTAGGAACCTCAAGTCAGCAGGATGAGCTGGTTTAATTGAAGCAAGTGTTAGCTTCTCTAACACAAAACTAAGATCCCAAAGAGGAGCCACTGATTTTCTTGGAGGCTTCTTAAGAAGAGCCCACTTCAAAAAACATTTTCAGATCACAGCAGACTGCTTTGAAGGGTGCGGGGTCCTTGAACATACATACTGAAATGGCCGAAAAAATAACCTTATGGGAGGAGTAAGGCAAGCCATAGGATAGTAACTCACACAAACACAGTAAAACCAGAGAAACACTAGCCCTGAATGGGTACTAGCTCTTTTTTGGCAACAAATAAAAAATCATCTCCTTTTACAAATATATGATTTTCTAGTAGGAGGCTTTTTGGATACATTTATACCTGCTTGCCCATCTTCAGAAAAGCTGTGCCTACAAGGTATTATGACCCTATCATCCAGGCAGTCAGTTATAGTTGTTTGGGGACAGGCTGTATCAAACAGTGTTGATCTTGTGTGAGTAAATCCAGTCTTTGAAGAAGCTTGTGGCAACTGCCTCTGGCCAATTCTAAAGAAAGGAGAACCACTGTTGCCTAGGTTAGAACATCACCATCATGACCTTTGGGGAGTCCTCCTAAATCTTCAGAAGTACAGTGAATATTAGTGGAAAGGGTGTTGATGTACATAGGAACATTCCTGTCCAAGAGGCATCTGTCTTCCAGACTTTCTTGTATGGAGTCCAGGAACAGAATTTTGCCAGTTGCATGTTTAGAGAGGAGGCAAAAAAGGTCTGAGGAATTCCTCACAGAGAGATCAAATGTTGGAAGAGACACTGCTTTAGTTTCCATTGGGAGGGTCTGCGATGGTCCTGCTCAGCTTGCTTTCCACATAGTTCTGTGTTGATGGAATGTAAGATGCCTGCAGAGTGAGACTGTGCTGTAAAGCTATACCCCATGCTAACATAATTGGTCTGCATAGGGATAAAATCTGGTTTGCCTTGCTTGTTTTTATACCACATCACTTTGGTATTGTCTGGAAACACTAAGTCCTGGAGACTACAGACGATTCAGTGAGTTGAGAGCATTTATAAGAACTAACATCTCTCTTGTTTTTTGGACTGTCCTTTTTACCCCAAAGACCCTGCATTTGTATACCTATTGACTTTGCTCCCCAAGCAAAGTATGAAACGTCTGTTATAACTGACTTGTTTAGAGCAGGAACAGAGAGCATGGGAAACTTGGAATTCTGAGAAATTTAATTTTCCCATCAACTGATTTCCCTTTTCACAAATCTCAGAAATGGAATTTGAAAAGACAATGGGTGTTGATGCCAGGACCAGAAATTTCAGACACCATTATATCTTTCTCATGTGGAGTCTTCCAAGAAGTATCATGAGAATCCTGGAAGCCATGAGACCCTGCATCCTGAGTTATTCCCTAGCTGAGACAGAAGTCTAAGTGGAAACTCCCTGGAATAGATCTAATCCATATACATTTCTTTCTGTAGAAGAAAAAACTTTTTGTACTGGGGTATCTAGCAGGCACCCCAGAAACACAATAATGTGAGATGGAGTTAGAAAAAGACTTTTGAATGTTCTTATAGCACATCTGTGTGCCAGTATTTTTGTAAATGTTCATAACAGCTTTTCTAGAGAAATAGAGATTTTTCAACTGATAGCCCCATTTGCTTGTGAAATTCCGCAGCAGAAATATGATGAGCCATCATTTTTAATATTTCTAAAAAGAATGACATGTTCTAGATATTAAAGTATAATTTGGCATCCTATTATGCACAGATCACACACTTAATTAAGCAGTCCTTAGTGTACAACCATGCACTCTCTCTCCTTTAATTTTATGTTTCTACTTTATAGGCTAGTATTAGGCAATCAGTCTGAAGATTATTACAAGCATAGCCAATAATCCATATTCAGAAGTTTCCTCCTGCTGCAAAGAAGAAGAATATTTGTGTAAAATCTTACCATAACCATAAATTTCCTTCTCTTGCATGTTGCAGTATTCATAACATGAGGGATTCCCTGGCTAGGCAATCGGAACGTCTGGCCAGTACACCAAAGATTTTAAACTACTGCAAGGTACATGTGACATTGTACATAGGCTAGCAGGTGACGTAGGCCATAAAAGTGACATCTTCAGAACTGAATGTCCCAGTCAGAACAGCCCAAGGATATGAGGTAGAAGCAAAATATCATCCAAAGAAAATGATGTACCAAGGGGGAAGGAGGGTGGGATAGAAGACTGCAACATGGAGCAGAAGGGACATCTATGGTTATGGTAAGATTTTACACAACTATTCCATGTCCTTCTTTTCTCATGTTGCAGTACTTATAACATGAGGGAGAGTACCAAAGCTTATGAAAAGGAAAGGGAGGGTGGAGCAGAGGAAGTCTCCGTGCAGCCATGCAGGATTGCCCTGGCAAAGCCTGCTCTGGATCTGGAGATAGTATTCAGCTTGCAATGCTTGGTGAAAGTGTGGGCAGAAGACCATGTAGCTGCCTCCCAAATACAGGCAGTGTTCAATCCTTTGAAGAAGGCCCCAGATGAAGCTACAGCCCTAGTGGAATGAGCTTTTACTGAGGAAGAGAGAGTTTTTCCATGGATTGCATAACAGATGGAAATGGCCTTACAGATCCAAGTAGAAATAGTCTGCTTAGACATGGGCTTTCCTAGCACCCTGGGATGAAAGGAAACAAAAAGTTGCTCTGATTTCTTAATAGACAAATCAGATTTTACCTAGACAAGACCAAGTCTATGTACATCCAAGGTATGCAGCACCCTTTCACTGGAATTTTGAGGGGAAGGAAAGAAAGTAGGTAAATGAATAGACTGGAGACTGGACAAATCATTAACCAGTTTAGGCATGAAGGAGGGGTTAGTGCAGAGAGAGACCCTATCCTTGAAGAAAATGAGAAAAGGTTGACAAACCATTAAGCCTTGAAGTTCGGAAACTCTTCTAGCAGAAGTGATGGCTACCAGCAAAACGGTCTTTCATGTGCAATGCTTCAAAGAAACTGAGACTGCAGGCTCAAAGGGAGCCTGAGTAAGCTTTTCCAGTATAAAACTGAAATCCCAGGGGGGAGGTACAGGTTTCCTGTGAGGTCTGATATGAAGGACACCCTTAAATAAAAGCTTAACATCTAACCAAAAAGCTAACGGAGGAGATATAGGCAGACATGTAGAAATGGTGGATAAGTGGGCCTTAACAGTGGAATAAGCCAATCCAGCTTTAAGCATCACACACAAATAAGACAGAACTAGGGGAATATCCACTGAAAATGGATCTAGCTTATTTGTAAGACATAAAATGGAGATCCTCCTCCATTTGGACAAGTAAGATCTCCTAGTATTGAGTTTCCTGGTCTCCTGCAGGACTAGAAGCGCATCCTTAGAAAAAAGGTGTCAAAAAGGGATCAGAAGCCTATCATCCACAGAGTTAGGCTCAGGGTTGTTAGATGTGGGTGAGTAAGAGATTCCTGGTCTTGTGTGAAAAGATCTACTCTGTGAGGTAACTTGTGATGACTGCCTTTGGCTAGTTGCAGAAGAGGGAACCAGTGCTGTCTTGGCCAATAGGGGGTCACCAACAAGATTTTTGGTTTCATCAGAACTTTCTGAATGAGTGGGAAGGGGGGAATACATAAAGAAACATCCCCTTCCATGAGAATGAAAGCGTCCACCTTCCATACCAGAGGGCCTCAGACTCTGGCACAAAATTTTGGAAGTTGCCTGTTCAATGGGGAGGCAAACAGATCTATTTCAGGAGTACCCTACTGGTGGAGAATGTCCAGAAATACATCCCTGTGAAGCATCCATTCATGGGGTTGTGTCATGGACCTGCTTAAAGTGTCTGCCAGAACATTTTGAGATGAAGGAATGTAAACAGTTAGTAAAGTGATCTTTGCTTGAGAAGCAATCTGCCAAGCCTGAAGGGCCAGCCTGCTTGTACATATACTAAAGGACTGTGGTGTTGTCTGAAAGTTTCAGGGGACCTGGGTGAAGAGAAGAGTGGAAAGCTTGTAGCAAGAACCAATGCCCTCATCTCTTTGATGTTGATATGTTGTTTCCTTGTAAAGGGAGACCACAGGCCTTGAACTTTTACGTTTACCAACATCACTCCCCATCCCAGGTTTGGAGCATCTATAAACAGCTCCTGCACGGGGTGAGGAGGCTGTAGAGGAAGGCCTTGATTCAGAGATATTTGATGAATCCACCACTATAATTCTGTCTTCAGATAAGGGAGAAGAAGAAGAACAAACTCCAGAGGATAAGCATGCTGGAGACCAGAGAGATTTCAGATAACACTGGAATTTTCGCATGTGAAGTCTGGCTAAAAGGAGTATGGGGATAACAGATGCCATAAATCCTAACGTTCTGAAATACACTCTGCTTCTCAATGAAGTTAGAGGGAGCAACTGTTAAAAACAGGTCATAAGAGACTATTTTTTGCAAGGGCAGAAAAGCCATAAGGTCTGCCCTTATCCTATAACCCAGGAAAACCTAATCCTGAGGGTTGAGGGAAGCTTCTTGTAGATGACAGTGAACCCCAGGCTTTGGAGCAAGGAGCTGGTGGTCTGAAGATTCTTTAGCAGAATGACTAGATGGTCTGCTTGAATAAACAGGTTGTCCAGGTAAATGTAAATAAATGCAAATTCCTTGAAGGCTGCAAAGGCAATGACAGGAGCCAAGCATTTTGTGAATACCCTTGGAGCCGCTGAGAATCCAAAGGGCAAAGCACAAAACTGAAAATGAGATGAAGCAAAAGAAAAGCATAAGAATTCCCTGAACAGGGTGAACTGGAATATGAAGGTATGCATCTTTGATATCTAGACAAACCAGGAAAGCCTGAGGTAGTAAGTAGGTGAACAAGGTTTGAAGGGTGAGCATCCTGAAGGAGGAAACCTGTAGGATGATTTGAGATAGGTCTAAGATGGGGCTCCATGGACCACATTTTCTGGGGACTAGAAACATCCTGGAATAAAAAACCCTTTTCCTCTTTGCAGAAAGGGAACTTCCTGAATTGTTCCCATGAGGTCACATCTCGAAACACTTGAGGGAAATGAAGAAGTTGGTCTTGAGGAGGTTGAGGGATGGCCATGAAAGCAGAGATGGATTTCCACACCACATAGTAACCATTTTTGGCAACATAAAGGTCCCATTTGTCTGTGGTTATAGTTGTCCATGAGGAAAGAAAGTGACAAAGACATCGGGAAAGAGGAATACTGGAGAGCCTGAGCAGGTAGTCACAGACTACCTGGTTTATCAGGAAAGGGGGGCTTTTGAGCAGTGGTTGGTTGAGTTCTGGAAGAGCTCTGTCTGCGTGTCCCTTTCTTGGAAGAGGATGGAAAGGTACAAGTTTTCTTCCTCAAAAAATGTGGTTCAGAAGTGTAATTCCTATGATACTTAGAAACTGGAGACACAAAAGAACATGCTTAACTTCCTGTAACTATCTTCTATTTTCTTGAAGGGATTTGGGGTCTGGTGGACTCCAGCCATAAACAAACTCTACAACAAGAGGAGAAAGCTACTACATGAGAGAGCAAAATCCCTAAATGGGAAGGCATCTCTGATCAATACTAGCAAAAAACTACGATCACTCATAAAATCATCCAAGGCCAACTTTGAGAGAAAAATCGCTAATGACACAAAAGACAATCATAAAGCCTTCTTTAGCTATGTTAGAAACCTGGGTGGAAACTCCCAGATATGCTCAGAATTAGTCCAAAATGATAAAAAAATCACTGAACCCACAGACATTGCCAACATACTGGCAGACAGGTTCAGTGCAAATTTCTCCCCTCCCTCCCCCCCAAAAGGAGAAATATCTATCCCACCAGAGTCTAGCCTCCCAAACATCTCAGATGCCCAGGTGAGAGCTGCTCTCTCTAAAGCAAAAAACACAGCATCAATGGGACCAGACGGTGTCCCCAGCTGTGTGCTACATGAACTCAATGAGGAACTAAACCCACACATAAGGCTGCTGTTTAATCTTAGCCTTACTACAGGATACGTACCCAAAGAACGGCGTACGGCAACTGTGGTCCCACTCCACAAAGGCGGTGCTTCTACGGACCCTGGAAATTACCGCCCCATAAGCTTGACGAGCCTTGTCTGCAAAGCTATGGAGAGGATCATAATGGAACTCATAAATAAAGACATTGGGGACCTACAGACACTGGATCCTACCCAATTTGGCTTTGTCAAGGGCAGATCCTGCCTCTTGAACTTGGTCGACTTTTCGAAACAGTCACTAAGGCCATTGATGAGGGTAAGGCAGTTCACACAGCCTACCTTGACCTAGCAAAAGCGTTAGACACAATACCCCACTCGGGCATCATAGAAAAGCTCACCAGCTTAGATGTAAACCCATATGTCACAAGATGGGTTGCAAACTGGCTCAAGGACGGAACACACAGGGTTAGAGTTGCTGGTGCCATGTCAGACTCTAAGCCGGTCATGAGCGGTGTCCCACAGGGCTCAGTCCTGGGCCCCCTCTTGTTCGGCATTTATTTTTCTGGAGTGCAGGCAAACATAGGGGGATTGTGGCTGACAAAATTTGCAGATGACTGCAAACTGGGCACCATAATTGACACTCCATCAGACACAGACATCCTCCAGAAAGGTCTCATAGAAATAGATAACTGGTGCCAGAGCCATGGCCTTAAGCTAAATGCCAAAAAATGTATAGTCATACCCTTTGGGAAAAACAAGGTAACCCCCAATTACCACATAGGTGGTAATCCATTAAACACGGAAGAAGTTATCAGGGACCTGGGGACCCAAGTTGACAGTAACCTCTCTTTTGACACTCACATTGCCAAAGTGGTTAGGAAGACCTTCTACATTGCCCACCTGATCATGAAGGGATTCACATCCAGATCAGGAGAGGTCATTGTACCCTGTACTCTTCACTTATCAGACCAATGATTGAGTACAACGCCCCATTCGGAATGTACCTTACCCGACACCTGCAGCAGTTGGAAAGACCCCAAAAGTTCGTCACCAAAAGGATAAAGGGGCTCAAACATATGTCATACGATGCCCGACTGAAGAAACTCCAGCTCTATTCAGTCGCATACCGTCTGCTCAGAGGTGATCTGTGCCTGACATACAAGGCCATGTCCAACCCGGAATTAATGGACATGCTCCACCTCAAAAAATCCAAATCCACCAGAGCCACGAGAGCAAGAGACTTAAACCTCAACACGGATATAAATAGGACGTGCTGGAGGGACAGATTCATCACCCAGAGACTCCCTACACTATGGAACAGAATCCCAGTCCATGTGAGGCAGAGCCCCTCACTGACTCTTTTCAAGAGAAATCTTGACGAGTGGATGGGAGATTGTAGGTTTACCCCGGGAATCATCTCTGTATCACTGCTGGACAGAGGCACAGCAAACTAATGGGTATAGTATTCTCATCCTAAGGGGTGGTGAAAGCCACACACACTCTGGCTAGGCTTTTAAATGCCCTAGGGCAGATAGCCTAGTATGAACCTATGAACCTATGAAAAGAGTAGCAGTATTAGCAACAAAAGGGCAGAATTGTCAAGAGGTACATCCATAAGTTTTATTTATTTATTTAGTTACTTATTTTATTTTGACATTTGTTTACCAGGATAGTTCACTGGGCATAGGTCCATTTTCAGTGGAGTCCTGGGGAGAAAAGCTCCACATACATGATAATATGAAATAACATTGTACAGAGACTGACAAATTCAAACTACACATACTAATATAGTCCAAGTAGTAAAATATAGACAAAATAATTTTATACACATAGCACACACATTTAGTCAGACAGAGGTGTGAAAACACCATAATGTTTGCTATGGCTGCAGCTCTGAAACTGTTGATGAATACAGATTGATGATTGTAACTGTTAATGAATACAGATTGTTGGTTGTTGCCTTGATATCATAAGGCAAGGGCTGCAGTCTTAGCCAAGAATATCTCCTAAGGACAGATCCAGATGCAGGTCATCTGGCAGATACCTCAGCTACATCATAACTGCACTTTATGGTGTGAGAAGTAACTTGGTAAGAGGCTGTCAAAAGGGAAAAACAGTTGTGACTTGGCTGCAGAGTCTGGAAGGTCTGTCAGCAGCTGTGAAGCCTGAAAAACAGGGCCAAAACATACTTAGACATATGGGTTTGGTAGTTAATGGTCCTGAAGGCCAAAGTAGAAGATTTTTTTTACCTAGCCTCCTCATCATCTTACTATTTTTATCAGAGGGAAGGATAGGAGTGGAAGGCAGAAACCTGGAGGGCCTATCTGCAGACACTGAGATCACAGCAGGATCTGCAGGAGAAATTTCCTGTCCTCTGGGACCTTGTAAAACCTATCTGGCCTTTTTGAGGCAGGATCTCGAGAGTCAGGGCTTTTTGACAGAAAAGCATCCTACAAGTCAGGAAACGCAGGTGGAATAGCAGAAGGGAAGGGGATCTGTAAGAGGTCATAGTACCTTCTTCTGTACTTCTGAACTTGGGAACGTTCCCATTTGAAAACAATCTCAAATTCTGGAAATTGTCTATCCAAAAAGATGTCTTCCTCATTAGAGTCACCATTATTTAAATCTACTTCAGGGGAAACATAACACAGGGGAGATTCCATTTTTGCTGAGTAAGCAAAAGTCTGATGAAACTTCTTCAGAGGGTTCCAAAACAGAACTCCTAGGCAAAGGAGGAGGGGGTAAAACTGGAGTAGGAGGTAGAGCAGAGGGAGTTCTTAAGGATAGAAAAGCATTAAGAATTACTGGAGAGAAAGCCTGCCAGTCTGGGGGAAGGATCCTGTGAAGAAGAAACATGTTTCTTTTTTTGTGAAGGATCTACCCTAGGCTGGGATGAAGGGACTGATGTAGGCTTAGTATCCAGCACAGACATCAGAATGTCTTCAGTGGTTAAGAAAGAAGTAGTGTGAGGGGCATCCAAAGAAGTGAGCCGTGGTTCTCCCTTACCATCCTGAATGGATGTCTGCAAAACCTCTGTGGACATGCTTATGGTATTCCCTCTAGTGGCCTCTGAACTAGTACCTGCTGCAGGAAGAGAACCAGCCACCATATGGCCCTCTGGGCCTTCATTGGCCTTGAGAGAGATGCCCAGACTCAGAGGTGCAGTCAAATATTCAGAGCTAATCTTTTTTTTAGGTTCTTCTTCGGACACTCACAGGACAGACCCAACATACCCTCCATTGCAAGCACTAGTCACTTAAGTCTCTCATTCTTGAGGTAAATGTTCAGGGCAGAAAGACAGCAGAGTATCTTAGGGACAAATGCCTGACAAATCGAGCAAGCCTTACAGTTATGAGTGGACCCCGGACAAAAGAAACACCGACTGTGGTTATCTTTGCGTGGAATTTGTCTTCTACAATGGCACTTGCCTTAACTGGATTACATCAACCTCAAAAAACAAGCGATAGCAAAAGAACACAATTACATTCCCCAATGGGGCACTTATCTGAAACGGCAACTACTCAGTGTTCAGACAAATGGAAGAAGACAGCGTTTTGACTGGCGGCAGAAATGTTCTAAGGACGGTATGTGCAGATGTCACTTTTATGGCCTACGTCGCCTGCTAGCCTATGTGCAACATCTCACATACCTTGCAGTAGCTTAGAATTTTGGTATACTGGCAAGACATTCAGGTCACCAAGGCTGGGAATCCCTCATGTTACAAATACTGCAACATGGGAATAGAAGGACACTGCATGATACACTAGGGGAGAATTTAAGACTGTCCATCAAATTATCTAAGGTTTACCTTGAAAGTAGCAAGGATGTTTTTCTGTTTGACATGTACATGAAGTTTGCTCCATGGGAAGGGGGGATATGCTGGGATGGGTATCTATTATACCAATATGTCTCATTTGTTGTTGGTATAATTTTCATTCTCTTTAACCTACACCCGTCACTGTTCTGTCATCTCTTCATATCAGTGGTTTGCAATGAATGACCACTGTGTTTTAACTCACACTTGCTCTTTCACAGCTTTGGCGTCAACAATAAATGCAGAAAAGCAAATGTCTCCTCATTAGCACATGCTATAATCCACCACACTCCCGCAGTGGAACTAATTTCACTTTCTACCATGATCAAGTTCTGTCCAGTTTACTCTCAGGAGTTATAATTCTAAAACAGCAGATACACTGGGTTATACCAAAAATGCTTCTATAACACAAATTATACTTAAAGAAAAGACTTAGTTGCCTCATACACTGTGTCTCATAACAAGAAATAAGAAATGAATCTGACTTGTAAAACAACAGTCAACTTCTGGCAACATATTTTGTGTGTTATTATTCAAGAGGCCACAAGATGTCAGTGAGCACATATGATACAGTAATGAAACTGATGCAAACTGCAATTAAGTGGCAACCAACAGGTACACCTGACGCACAGAAAAACAGAAATGCACTACAAAGTAGGTGTCCTAACAAAAATCATTAAATTAATTGACTTTTTTAATAAAGATAATTTCACAACAGGCAATAACAAGTAAAACACCATGATGTGTACAGTTTCATATGATAATACAATCAGTTAAGTAGTTGGTCATGAGGACAATTAAACTGATCAATAGATAACGCTTAAAATCAGATCTTTAGTATATGAAAACCACTACAACTGAATTTGTTGAGTGTCACAGTCACAACATTACACAGACATGCAGCAGTACTAAATCTGAAATGTTTCACTACATCTTTTTCTGTTATTATATTTCATACAGGAAATAAATATGTTTAATATCTTGGAAATGTTTTCCTTGTGCTGTGTTTTAAGGTCATGATGCATTCTGAAACCTATTTGAGCACACAGTGCTTAGACAAAAGAGCTAAGCACTTATCCCACTGTTGAATCCAGGAAGAAAAAGTACAATTAAGAAATATTCAGATCTATAAAGTTCTATATTCTGAAAGCAGCATTGTGTGTGTGCAGATATATATACATACACATGCATATATGTTTCTGTACAAAGAAATATATATATATATATATATATATATATATATATATATATATATATATATATATATACACACATATATATATATATATATATATATATATAGATATAGATATACACACACACAGGTATACGGGGTTGTGTGTGGTGTGTATGCATATACTTATATTTAAATATAGTAAAAATTGCAAGAAAGACTCAGTTAAGCTAAAGTCTTCATTGTGTTACTAATATTTTAAACCTCCTTTAGAGAATGGGCTTACATCAGTACCCCGATTGAGAATGAGCGTTCTACAGCAGGGTATTAATGTACGAGTAATGCCTGCTGAGGAGAACAAATCCACCGTTTCACAGCAGCTTATTAAGCCGAGCTCGGATTGAAAAAACAAAATGGCCACCATTATTTTACACGAGCTAAACAGTGCTTTTGCTGTTTAGCGAGTGTAAAATGTGAAAAAAAAAAAAAAAGAGTACAACAAAAAAAAGGTATGTATGTGGGTGGTTTTAACTACCCTGCCATTAACTGGGAAAACTACTCATGTGCCTACACCTTTGCCCAACGGTTCTTGGAATTCATAAATTCCAACCCCCTGGATCAACTAATCCATATCCCACCAGGGGCTCCAATAACCTAGACCTGGTCATTACCAACATGGAAAATCAATGCTCCACACCTATGGTCACCCCCTCGTTAGTCAGGTCTGACCATAAGCTAATCACTCTTAACATCCACATCCCACCCCCACCCCCCAGTAAGGAAACCTCCATAAAAAACTTCTCCAAATCCAACTTCATGGTACTCAAGTCAGAAGTGACAAACTTCATGACACCCATGCAGACGGGAACTGAAAGTTCAACTGCTGAATCCTACACTATGGCACTGTATGAGCACATCCACTCATGCATGAATCGTGCCATCCCAAATGGAACCAAGATGCTCTCATCCTAAAAAAGGAAGCCAATCTGGTGGTCCCCTGCCATAAACAAACTTTACAACAAAAGGAAGAAACTGTTGCAGAAAAGAGGAAAATCCCAGGATGCAAAAAACTCCCTTACCAGCCTCAGTAAGAAACTGAGATCCCTCATAAAATCCTCCAAAGCTAGTTATGAAAATAAAATTGCCAAAGATTCCAAAGACAACCACAAGGCATTCTATAACTGTGTCAAGAATCTAAATGGCAATGCTCAAATCTGCTCTGAGCTAAAACAGAATGGCATTAAATATACTGATCCCAAGGATATTGCCAATATCCTGGCAGATCGATTCAGTGCCAACTTCACCCCCCTCTCACCCCCCCAAATGACCCATCTCAATACCGGAAGATTGCCAAATTCCGGTAATAATGGCCACACAGGTAAAAAACGCACTCTCCAAAGCTAAGAATACAGCATCCATGGGACCAGATGACATCCCGGGCTGTGTACTACATGAACTACAAAATGAATTGGCACCTCACCTGAGTGTCATGTTTAATCATAGCCTCACCTCAGGTTTCATGCCCACTGAGTGGCGCAGAACTACAGTTATCCCACTCCACAAGGGGGGATCCACCTTGGATCCCGGAAACTACCGTCCCATCAGTCTGACAAGCCTTATCTGCAAGGCCATGGAGCACATTATCATGGAACTTATAAACAAAGACATTGGCAACCTTCAAACACTGGACCCCACCCAGTTTGGGTTCGTGAAGGGCCGATCTTGTCTCCTGAATCTGACTGACTTCTTTGAATCAGTCTCCAGAGCCATGGACAAGGGTAAGGTGGTCCACACAGCCTATCTAGACCTTGCCAAGGCCTTTGACACCATCCCCCACTCTGGAATCATAGATAAACTTACTAAGCTGGGCATTAATCCCTACGTCACCCAATGGGTTGCTAACTGGCTTACTGATAGAACCCACACTGTAAAAGTAGAAGACTCCAAATCCAGCTCCAGACAAGTGACAAGTGGAGTACCTCAGGGTTCAGTCCTGGGACCGCTCTTGTTTGGCATCTACTTCTCTGAAGTACAGGCCAACACTAAGGGACTCTGGCTAACAAAGTGACTGCAAACTGGGAGCCATTATTGAATCCCCAAATTATGTGGATACTCTACAAAAGGGCCTTACAGAAACAGATGCTTGGTGCCAGGGCCATGGGCTCAAGCTCAATGCCAAGAAATGTGTAGCTATCCCCTTTGGGAAAAAACATGTATCCCTGAATTACCACATAGGTGGCAGTACACTAAACACCGAAAGTGTGATAAGAGACTTAGGGACACAGGTAGACAGTGGTCTCACCTTCGATAACCACATCGCCACAACAGTCAGGAAATCCTTCTATGTGGCACACCTCATCACTAAGGGCTTTTCATCCAGAAAAAAGGAGGTCATTGTCCCACTGTACTCATCCCTCATTAGACCCATTATAGAATACAACGCTCCGTTTGGTTATGTACCTCTCAAGACATCTGCAACAACTGGAAAGGCCGCAGAAATACCTCACTTAAAGAATCACAGGCCTAAAGCAGATGCCCTATGCTGACCGCCTTAAAAAACTCCAGCTATACTCTGTCGCATATCGTCTACTCAGAGACAATCTCTGCTAAACATACAAGGCCATGTCAAACCCAGAGCTGTTGGACATGCTACACTTAAAGAAATCCCAATCCCTCAGAGCCACACGCTCCAGGGATCTAAACCTTGTCATCACAATAAACAAAACATGCTGAAGGTATAGGTTCCTGACCCAGAGACTCCCTAGACTCTGGGATAGATTGCCCATGCATGTCAAGCAGAGTGCCTCTTTGGCCCTCTTCAAAAGGAACCTTGATGATTGGATGGGAGAAAGGAAATTCACCCCGGGGATCACGTCAGTCGCCCTGCTAGACAGGGGTCCAGGGAAGTAAATAGTGTGGGAAGAAATAGCCAGGTAATTGTTATGGCTAGGCTTGTATAGGCCCTAGGGCTGATAGCCTAGTACCAACCTATGAACCTATGAGTGTATGCATGCATGTCAGTGAAAGTGAGAGCGAGTGAGCCGTTATTTTACAAACACTAAGCAGCTGTTTAGCAAGTGTAAAAGAAAAAAGATAAAAAATGAAGCCTGTGTGAGAGACTGTATGCATGTATGAGACTAAGAGACAGAGAGAGTGATCGACTGAGTGTGTGTTTCTGTCTGCATGTGTGAGTGAATGCGTTCATGAAAGCAGAAAGACTGTGTGTGTGTGTGTGTGTGTGTGTGTGTGTGGGTGAGACAGAGAAAGCGAGAGTGAATTGTGAGTGAATGTATGTATGTAACAGAGGAGACTGTGCGTGAGAGAGATCGAGAGAGAGTGGGACTGAATGTGTGTATGAAAGTAGCTGGAGACAGAGAGACTGAGAAAGAGTGTGGCAGATCTTATTTATTTATTTATTTAACATTTGTTAACCAGGAAAGTCAGACTTGGAACAAAGCCAATTTTCAGCGGAAACCCGGGGAGAAATGTTCCAGACACATGCCTTTGTAACATGGGAGGAAACCGGAGCACCTGGAGGAAACCCACACGAACGCAGGGAGGAAATGCAGACTCCACACAGAAGATAATCCAGCTGAGAATCAAACCTCTTGCTGTGAGGCAACAATGCTACAGCTGCACCACTGCACTGTCCTCTTGTATGAGTAAATGTGTGTATGAAAGCAAAGAAGACTGTGTGCGAAAGCAGAATTGACTGTGTATGCGTGTATGGGAGAGAGAATGGGCTGTATGTAAAATTGTTGCGTTTCACTTGCTTATAATTTTTTAAGCACTAATTATTTTTTATCTATGATGCAAAATGCTTTCTCCAACACGATTAACATATACTATAGCAAGTTTGAAACAGTAGGTGGAGGAACTATTTTACATTAAAAATATATAAAAAAAATAATATAGTACTTAAAAAAAAAATAAATTACAGACAGCCCATTCTCTAAGTGCAATAATGCTCTCCAAGGTGTGTGTTAATGTGTAATTAATGCCCTTCAGGGTTGAAGAGGCCCTTCATCACCTCATAACACCCCTGGGTGGATGTTAATTACACATTAACACACACCCTGTGTCTGGCATTATTGCTTGCATATTTACCCATGGAATACATGCAAATGACCCCTTAAAAACCTACCTGTTACATGGCTTCTGAATGCCCATGACTATTTTTTAACTCTTTATGAGTACATTCAGATCAATAAAGCCAAACCCTACCAGCTGTAGACACGCCATGTTTCGGACTTCTTGTGATCTCATACATATGCACAATTATGTATATAAAGCACATACATAAACATATTCTCACACGTACACATACACAATTTATTACGTGTGATCAAAATGCATGAGATCTCATCATAAACATGTCTGAGCTTTTGCAGTTCAGCAAAACCCACTAGTTACCTTATTAAAGCTCTTAAAAGGCAAAATGTCATTCAAATAAAACAAAAAAAACCTAAAATGTGTGTTTTCGGGAAATTAGGCCCCCTGTGTCATCAATGCTACCTCAGTTATATAGCCTTACTCTGATGTCACTCTGACTTGCAAAATTAATTGCTATTAAAGATTAAGTACAAAGATTTTTATTAGTATTTCTTTTTGCTGTAACTATGCTGCTGTATAAAGACATTCAGATTATAAAATAAATACTTTTTCTTTTAGTTACTTCAGTGGAACACTTGCCTATGAAGTCAAGTTGTTTAAAAAAACAGCTCTGTACCATACTCAAAGCATGAAGTGGGGAGATAAGCCAAAATGAAAAGTTTTGGTTTACATTAGTTCAGCTCAGTCATCAACCTGAAGTGTCATATTTTCTTAATGAGGCAAGTAGCTTGGGTGCCTTCAATGACAGTGTAAATAGAAGTCCTAAACATAGATATGAATCAATGATAAGACCTGCAAAATTCAACACTAACATCTCACCACACATTTAGCCCTCTCATGCAGTTTCAATGCAAGCAGTAACAGATGATCTTTTATGAAAATGCTACCAATTTCTGGAAATATTTACATCCCCCATCCCAATGTATTAAAGCACCGAATATTGATAAAAAGTTCTCATCTGTTCCAGAACTACCTCAGACATGTAAAAAATGTTAAACTTCTACTGGAATATCTGATGCTGACAAAACACCTTGCCTAAATCAATGTGCCATGGCAGTGCCTTTTTAGACTTGCTAAAGAAAATGCAAGCAATGCAGTGCTATAAGACCCCATCATTTTTGGATATTATGGTCTTCGGTGATAAAGGTCTTTCACTGTCAACTTAATTGAGTAGAAGATAAGGTACATACTGGTCAATTCCTAGATGTAGGGGCTTCTCAACTATTAAGATTTTAGCAGTCAAAGGACACAGTTATTAATTTTTGCTGAGACATAGAATGATACACAGACCTTTTTTCAAGCCTCTTAAAATTATGTTCAGCTTAGTGGTCTTTTGCAATTACAAAATTCTGCCACTTGTGGACAGTGACAGATTTCTCCTTACTATTGCTATTACCACCAACCCTTTCTACGAACAAATAGTGATACTGTTACAGATGATGAAGAGGAAGTTCATGCAAACACACACAGTACAACAGTAATTAGTCCTTGTTACTAATGACATGTACTTTAAGGGAACACTTCAAAATGCTAGAAAAGTAGCATCAAAGAGGTCTGGAATACCATTCGACATCTTTGACACTGGAGGTTAGTACTTGGGATTCAGCCCAACTAAGAACCCTTCAAGGAAGGTCTTCAATATTAGATAAATGGAATATGCACTTGCCATAATTGATTTATGAAACAGCATTAAAATGGTCTTCAAAGATATGAGCTTAAATGTCACTGGTGTAACAGGATCCAATGGCACATGGACAATTCTTTCTACCAGAAAGGAGGACAGAGGTAGTATAGATGTGTACATAAAATTACCATAATTGTAGATGTTGAAATGTTCCAAGTAGCCTAAGCTACTTGGGTTGTATCCTAAGGCTAGAACAGCTGGCCAAGCTTTCAGGGCACCTTCTATGTGCCCATACCTTTAGTAATTTAAAAGTCAGGTTTGAGCACCAAATCTTTCAGAGACTCCATATCAACAAAGTCAAGGAGCCTTGAGAGAATAATGCTAGCAACAGAACAATAAGTAGTACACACCCTGGCATAACAAACATACAAAAATAAGGGGGGTGAAGGGAGGTTCTACAGTCCTACATCCACTGTTATGGCATGTTTACTTACACAACTGTGCTATGTTCTTCATAAAGATCACTACTGCAGTAGCCTAAGCTAATATGGGAAGATTACCTTAACTTAAACAGACAAGGAGTAAGAAAGACGAGAGTCCAGGAGCCACAAAGGAATAGTCCTTGCAAAGCCTATCCTAGACTTCGAGGACAAATCTAATTTAGAGTGCTCTGTAAAACTGCACAGGATCAAGTTGCTGTTTTTAAAATACTTTTACAAACCAACCCTTTCTAAAATAAAGGAAACAGGCAGGTGGATAGCTTGGCTTAAGGTAAACTTGGATATTGGTTCTTATGGAAACCCTATCTTTGTGAAGTAAGTACACTGGCCCATGATGAGAACTTGCACCTCAGGTACTCTTCTTGCATAGGTCAGAGTAATCAGTAAAGACAGTTTTCCATATTAAGAACCTCAAGTCAGTCTGATGACTTGGTTCAAATGGAGCAAGAGTTAGCTTTTCTAACACAGAATTAAGATCCCAAGGAGGAACCACCAGTTTTCCAGGATGCTTCTTGTGCAACACCCCTTTCAAAAACATTTTCTTGAGATTGCATTGAAAGAGGGGGATCCACGGGCAGACATGATGAAATGGTCAACAAATGAACCTTGACTGTGGTGAATGACAGGCCATAAAAAAGCAACTCACACAAATACTGTAGAACTTGAGAAACACTAACCCTAAATGGGTGCAGTTTCCTTTCTTGGCACTAAGTAGAAAACCATTTCCATTTGCTAATATTACATTTTCTAGTAGCAGACATTCTTGCCTTTGTTAATACCTGCTGCACGTCCTCAAAAAAAAGGTGCCTAAAAGGTATTAAAATTCTATCATCCAGGCAGCCAGCTGTAGTAATTTGGAGTCAGGATGTATTGTATACCCCTGACCTTGTTTGAGAAAATCCAGTCTGTGAGAAAGCCTGTGGTAAATTGTCCCTGACCATTTCCAAAAGATGAGTGTACCACTGTTGCTTATGCCAGAAAGAAGTGATCTTTGAGAATCCCTCTAAAGCTTCAGAATGACCAGGGGCATTAGTGGAAAGAGTGGAAAAGCATAATAGCACATTACTGTCCAAGAAAAAGAAAATGCATCTGTCAACCAAGCCTTTTTGCATGCAACTCTGGAGCAGAATTTTGTCAATTTTTTTTTTTTGAGCATTGATAAATGAGGTGTTCTTCACAGTTGGAACAATTCTTAGAAGACTTCTGATTCAGTTTCCACTCATGAGGGTCTGTCCTGGTTCTGTTCAGCTTGTCTGCCACATAATGTTGCTCTGATGATACGCCAAGATGCCTGTAGAGTGAAATGGTGCTGAAAAGCTACAGCCCAGGCTAATATGGCAAATCTGCACAGAGGATAAGATCTGGCACTCTCTCTTGCTTATGTATCACATCTCTGTGGCATGTAAAGGTCCCAGGGAAGAAAGATGGTTGACAGAGTTGAAAACATTTATAAGAGCTAATATCTGTTTTATGTTAACTTTGGCCAGCCTTTTTTGATCCACAGATCCTTACTTTTATTCCCAGACACTGCTCCCCAGGAAAAGTTTGTGGCATCTGTTGTGACTGACTGTGCTGTAGCAGGAAGGAAGGATGACCTACACTCTGAGAAGTTTGGTGTCTGTCACAAAATCTCTCTTTTCACAAATTCCAAAACTGGGCTATGAAATGTAAGGGGATATTGATGCCTGGATCATAGAAATTTCAGGTACCATTGATTTTTCTCATGCGGAGTCCTGCAGGAGGTATGATGAGAATTACAGATGCCATGAGACCCATAATCCTGAGGAATTCCCTTGATTAGAAGGTAGTCTGAGGGAGAAAACTCAGGAATAGATCAAAACAAACATCCATTATTTTTCCATGAAAAAAAAACTCTCTGAACTAAGATGTCCAGGAGACACCCCAGGAAAACAATCCTCCAAGTTCTCTTGGAATAACAGCTTATTTAGAAGATCCATTACACAAAACTGAGAGATCCTGGACACACTGCAAAGATGTGTCAGTCATCTAAATAAGGGAAAATGTGAACATAGTGCAGTCTGCAATGCACTATCACAACAGCCATAGAGCCATAAACTTTTGTGAATACCCTTGGAGAAATAGACAGCATAAAAGTTATGCAGAGAACTGATAATGTGACCCAAATGCACATAATCCTTAAGAAACTGAAATCTGGATACAGGTATGTGATGATGTGCATCTTTTAAATCTAAAGTCACTAGAGAACTCAAATGGAGAATAAGGGGTAACACACTGTAAAGTGACAACATTTTGAATTTGAGTACGATCACAAACAGATTCAGAAAGGAAAGATCCAGAACTGGTCTTCAAGAATCTTCTTTCTTTGGCACCTCGAACATCCCTGAATAAAATCCTTCCTCTAACTGAGGAGAAAGGGTAGAATCTATCATTCCATGAGAAACAGTATACTGAATGAAGAAGGGAAGAATCTGCTCTGGTGGGTAAGGAGTAATACCCCCAAAAAGGAGGAAGATACTCTCATTGCTATCTGTAACCTTGATAAATTGGTCTTGGCACCAATCTGCCAAACCACCTGTTGTCAAAGACAGAAACGGAGGTTCAGAATTTCTGGAAGGATGAAAGGACTGTCAGTGTGTGTTTGTGTGTGTGTGTGGGGGGTTTGGAAATCCTTCATACAGCTACTTACTAGAATGTCCTTTGTTACTGTGTGGTTTGCTTTCTTTCTGGAACATCACTGACATTGTTTGTTAAAATGTTTGCTTACTAGCCGCTTGCTGGGATCACTTGTTTTTTTTTTAAAGAAAGTTGCGTAGGGAGTACTGAATCCTTTGGCAAATTTGGAGAGGAAAGACTGAAAAATCTCAGACATCCTTTGAATCAGCTTTCCTCTCTCATCTACACATTGCATCAGAAACTTCAAAACAAGATCTCTATCCAATGGTTAATTCAAAATTTCATTTTTGACATCCTCTAGGAAGTTGTGAGAATGCAATGCAGTCAGGCAAATCTCCTTGCAACAGTTCCAATGGCAGCAGTCATGGAGTTGGCATTAGCATAATCATATGCACATTTCAAATGATGAGTAGTCACTAGAGAAAGAATTAATTAAAGTTATGTACTCACCATAACTATGCACCTGTATAGTCCATTTACATTCTTCCTCAACATACGGGTTATGAATCCAACTCAACTGCACATTCCAGTCTTACAGATCCAACTCTCGAGCTCCTCCCTCTACTCATAATGCTCCAGCCATCCTACATCTCAGATTGAATTTATTTGTCTTACAGATGTCAACATAAAGTAGAAAGAAGGAAATAACTGTAAGCTAAGGCTCATACCTGGAACAAAGATTCCAAACTATCCAGAATAGCACTCTAGAAGATAAAAAGAAGTGGCAGGGGTGGTTGGAAGTTGAGGAAGAATGAAAATGGGCAACACAGATGCATAGTTATGATGAGTACATAACTTTTAATATCTGATGTTGGCCTTTTAATTTTTCCTGAATGCATGGGACAAAGTCCCCAGCTACGTGAATGTTGGGTGGCCCTCATGGAAGGATATTCTGTAGAACTGGCGAACAAAAAGCAGCTCTGCTCCTAGAGTTCAAACCCAGTTTGCAATGAGCAATAAAGGTATGAACATTAGACCAGGTAGCTGCTGTACAAATGTCATCAATGGAAGTTCTATTCCAGAAAGCAGAAGCCATGGATCCAGTTGAATTTGCCTTAGGAGGCTTTGACAGGGAGATGCACTACTGAGTATATACAAAAGAAATGCAATCAGTAATCCATTTGGATAGGGTGACTTTAGAAACTAGGGACTGCAGTCTGTTAGGTGAGAAAGAAAAACAACTTATCTGATTTCCTGAAATCTTTTGACCTGTGTAGATAAAAATGTAGTGGTCTATGCACGTCTAAAAGATGTAGCATGTACTCTCCCTTATTTAAAAAATTAGGGAAGAAAACAGACAAATGAATACTTTGACATTTCATTCAGAGGTTACTTTTGGTAAAAAGGAAGGGTTGGGTTCATAAAGTAACTCTGTATTTGTGAAACAAAATGTAAGGGGATATGGATGATGGAGCCTGGAGTTCTGAAATTCTCGTCAGATGTAATTGCTACCAGAAATGACATTTTCCAAAACAAAACAATTTAAATCAGTTTTGGCTCAGCTTGAAAGGGTTGTTGTGTCAATCCCTGAAGCACAAGTGTCAAATCACAAGGAGGAGATGGATCCTTCACTAGGGGCCTAAGTAACAAGGTGGCTTTTATAAAAGCCTGGCACAATTTGGAAAAAGCTAGGCAGGAAGTTTTATCTCCTGAATGAAAACTTTATATGGCTGCTAATTGTACTTTGTAGAAAAATTAGCACCTTCTTGAAAAACAGAGGCTAAGAATTCTGAAACCAAAGAAATAGGAGCAGTGAAAGGGTCAATTTCTTTCTCAAGAGCCTGAATTGAAAATATTTTCCATTTACTTTTGTAGCTCTTCCTAGTAGAAGCTTTCTGTGAAGATAAATGTATATGTTAAATCAGTCAGGAAAGTTTGGGCCATTTAGCTATTAATGGAATTGGAGAAACCATGCAGTTAGTTTTAGGCCTGGGATATTGGGAAGTTTCATCTCCAAGAGATGTGAAAGAAGGTCTCAACTGGGGTCCAGTATCCATGGAGGATAACAAAAATCAGAGCAAAGGAAGGGGAACCACATTTAGCAAGGTCAAAATAAGGCAATAAGGATAACTCGGCTGTTTAACTGGCTTGCTTTCCATAAAAATGTTGGAATCAGAGGTAACAGGACATAGGCATAAAGGAGACCGGAGGGCCAAAAGTGGACTAGAGGAATTCTTGGTGATTCCCCCTGAGGGGAGATTAGAGCAAAATACCTGCTGCTATGGGAGGATGCAGAGAGAACACAGAAAGGTTGGCCCAATGACGGAAAATTTTCTCTGCCACTGACTGAGACCACTAGTGAGGTAACAAAATGTGCCTGGTGAATTTGTCTGCTGGTACACTGGATTTCCCTGGAATATACACTGCCACTAGAATGTGGTTGCAGAAGATAGTCCACTGCCACACTCTCACTGCCTCACGACAAAGGGAGTAGGAATGAGTCCCCCCCCTTGTTTGTTGATGTACCAGACTACAGACATGTTGTTGGTTTGTATCACAATAGCTCCTATAGGGGGAACAGCTTGAAAGGCCTACAATGCTAACTGAACTGCTATCATCTCCAGAACACTGATGTGTGAATTGGTCTCTTGGGAGAGGGGGATCATGTGCCTTGGATTGTCCCAAAAAATGCCCCCCACCCACCTCAACTGGGTAATTTCATTGGTCACAGTGACCACTGGGGGAGGAAGAATAGAAGGATAGCCCAGGTAAATCTCATCTGACTGAATCCACCAACAAAGATGATTTTTGCATACTGTGGTAAGTTTGATTGGGAAGGATATAGGATGTTGCAGAATGGACCACTAAACAGCTAGAGTAATGTGCCAGGGAAACTAAGGTTATGGCCACTCCTATCGAACATACAGTCTGAAGAACCAGTTTGGCTGCAGGAAAAGGGTTAAAGAATTTACTGAACCTGATGCTTTATTATATCCAAGTGATGTGCAGGCAGAGTGGCAATCTGACTGGCTGAGTTCAACTGGACACTGATGAACTCCAGGCTCTGTACTTGTTGCAGTTTTGATTTAGAGATGTTGATTGAAATGCCTACTCTTTGATAAAGATGGGGCAAATAGTCCCTGGACTGTTCTAAGAAATGCCTTCTTGGGACAGTGAGCAGCCAGTCATCTAGATATGGAAAACTCCTGGATCCCCACAGTCTCAGGTGAGCTGCTACTGCTGCCATACACTTGAACAACCTTGTGGCTGTGGTGAGACCAAAGGGCAGGGTTCTGAACTGATAGTGACTGGCCCCCAGCTGAAAGTGCAGGGACCTTTATGAGCACTTGTTTATCTTGATGTGATAACATGCACTCTGAAGACTTGACTGAGCACATCCAATCATCCTTGTACAAAAAGGGCAGGATGGACTGAACTGTGACCATTCAGAACTTTGACTTCTTCACAGATAAGTTCCAGTTGCTTAGATCCAAAAATGGTCTCAGGTCCCCTGTCTTCTTTGGCACTAAAACGAACCTTGAGTAAGTTCCGAATACTCTTTAGTCTGGTGGGACCTCTTGGATGACTCTCTTGTCCAGCAGCTTTTGAATCAATTGAACTGACAGTTCTCTGGGTGGGATGTTGGGAAATTTCTTCTTTTGGTTGGGGGAATCTGGAAAAATTGTATAAAATAACCTCTGGATATTATTTTTAGCAGCCAAGAATCTGTTGTTATTGAAGCCCAGGCACCTAGCTACAGGGACAAGCTCCCCACAACTGCCTCCAGAGGTAAGCAGTTGGACAATCTTCAGGCTAGGTGAATGGGTCTATCCAGAAAGGAATCTCAGAAAGCCTGGACTTGCAGGCTTCCTCTGCTTCAAGGATGTTATCTTCCACTTGAACTTCCCCTTTTTTCCATGGAGGGGTTGCTTCCACATGGATCCTGGAAAGTATCAAACTCTGGGATGTACAGAACCACAGCTTCTTGTCCCCTCTTTGATTCCAGGAGAAAGATCATTGAGGGCTAGAAAAGCAAATCCTTACAGCAGACAGGGTCTTTCCTTCCAGTTCACTGTGGAAAGCATTTCTTTCACAGAATGGCCAAAGACATTCCATCAAAAGCAGCACTGATGAAAAAAGACTTGAAGGGCTCCACAAAATCACATAACTGCATCCAGGCATGTATCCAAGCAGCAATGCCTGAACTGGCAGCCTGTGAGGTACCCTTCTAGGATATCAACCTCACTGATGCATTGGAAATGGATAATAGAGTCGTCGGTGGTGAAGATGATCTCTTATAGTCCTCCACAGACATGGACTCCAAGAGAGTTTTGGAGACCTCCTTGGTCAAATCCCTCTGCAGCCTTCTAAAGTGTACTAAATAATTCAGGGACCTCAAAGTAAAGGTCTCTGAAGCAAATATGTGTTTTCCAAATCTGTCCAATACCCTCAACTCAGTATTAGGGGGATGAAAAAAGGAACTCTGCTCAGCTAGCTCCTTTGTTGTAGCTGCCACCATAACCCTAGCATCAACAGGGACTGCTTTGCTCCAATGTGGTCTGTCCTTCAGTGGTGCCACAATTTTGTCTGGATGTTGGGGAATTGGTTTGACACAGTTGGGTTCCTTCCACGCCTGGTGAGACACTAGGTTGATAAGCTCATCAGCAAGGGGAAAATCACCCAAGATATAGATGGGCCAAAACCAAAAGCTTCCAGAAATACTGATCCTTCTGGGGAGGGTGTGTCTGAAGACCATTCATCCTTTTGCACAAGAATCTCTAGAATGTCCCCAAATGAGAAATCATCCAGTAGAGATCTGGGGGACTATTCCCCTTCCTCAAAGTCAGTATCATCTGTGAGACATTCCATAGGGGACTATGTGCCTCCTTTTGCATGTTCTCTTGTTGGGGACCTCCTCAGGGGGATGCTCTGATGAGGTATCCAAAGACTGGAGAAGTTCCTCTAGGGAAACTGTCTGGATGCTAGTTAGTACTGGCTATCCCTGTGGAGTAGGTTTGATGGGATCAGAGCTCAGACCCACTGGTGGAATAGATGTGGGATTTAAAGAAAGGGGGACAGTGAGAGAGAGAGATCAACTCTCTTGGACAAGAGAAAGCTAAATTCACTACCTTGAAAGCAGATGGACCAGGAAGTGCAGTGGCAGGTTGCACCTGGGACAAAACCTCTGAAGCATCCAAGCATCAACCTTGCCTGATCCATGCCTTGACAAGGGAGCCGTACCAGAGCTAGCACCAAAGCTCCAAGTAGAAAGAAGTCTCCAAACACATTGGAGTATACCCTGGTCTCCCTGAACTGACATCGATGTTTCAGCTCCAGGCTTCATCCCAATTTAAGGGGATAGGAACAGAATCAGTCAGGACAACTGTCGGCAAATACCTAGATATCTTTGGAGCTGACACAGACTCTCTCAGGTGTCTCAGATCAGAGGGCTCTGAAGCTATAGGATGGTTTGGAGGAGGACATATGACTACATGGGAAATGGAGGGAAGGCTCATGGATCCAATGGGAAACCGAGGCAGAATAACCCCCATCTGAATATGAGCTCTGAGGAATTGCCTCATCATCCTATCCACTTCAGCCTCAGAAAGACTTATGGATGATCTAAGGGATAAGGAAGTGGACTGTGGCCTCGATTGTCTCCTCAGTGTAGTTTGAAGAAAAGAAGAATGGAGTTGAGGAGATACTGGATCCCACTGTGAACCCAGGTGAGTGAGTTCATGGAGACTTAGATAAGGTAGTGGCTGGATAAGAGGTTTTTGGATCCATGAGTTTCTTAGACATTTTATTAATATGACAGCCAGATCTGAGGACTTAAGATCCAACAGTTTTCTTTTAGGATCCCAAGAAGCCAGATCTGAAGTTCTTCAGATCTTCTGAGGAGGCTCGAAAGAAGCCAAGTTGGTAGAACACATATTCAGAGATCAAGTAGGGGATCGCTTTTGAGACTCCAAAGAAGTCTTGGAATATTTACTGAGAGTTTGAGCCCTTGACAAAGAGGAGGAAGATGGAGGCAGCAATCCCTTATGTACCAGTCTGTTTTTTTCTGTCAGAAATTGCTCTGGAGCTGAATGCAGTACAAATAGAGCAATCGGTACATAAATGTACACACTCCATGTGGGCATCATAATTTGGAATTTTGTGCCCATAGGAAATGCATTTTTTTAAAGTTGGTTGGTTTCTCAGCCATCAACTAAACAAGAAAGGGGGAAAATAGGTAACACTCATTTTTTTTTAAAACAGAAAAACTACCTGCAATGGTAGTAAAATGCCTTAAGAATGGGATAGGAGAGTAACAGCAAAAAAGGTATGGACTGATACCAACAGTGGCATGTTATGAGACTGCAAAACAGGTAGAAAACCTAAACAGAAAGGAAATCTAATGAAAGGAAAACCCGGTAAACTTGTTAAGCATAGAGGGAGGATAACAGAAAAATATAGAATATAGGTTTACTAAAGTAAAATCTGCTCACAAGTTCCACAAAAACCTAATAAAAAGCTCCTGAGAGAGGATCCACATTTCTGCAAGACTTCAGCAAATGAGATCTGAGATATTGTAGGAAGGTTGGAGCACTATGGGGAGAGTAAGGAGCTTGAGAGTTGGATCTATACGTTTGTGATATGAGGCCAAGTCGGATCAGAGATTGGAGTCATAACCCATACATTGAAGAAGAAGAAGAATGAAAAGGGCAACATCAGATACTGATTTAGTCAAACCAGATTTCTCCTGACAACAGGAAATACATTCAAAATACTCCTCATATTTTCACAACAGGCAAGCATAAACTTCACCATATGAGCTTGATAATTTAGAATTCTAAAAAGTGTTGCAGAAGATTACACATTTTCCCATTCATATCAAAATCCATTGCATCCTTGATAGAAGGCAAGATATTAGCATTATTTTAGCAGCAGGATTCACTAAAGCAATAGCTGATCGGTTTGTTCTGCACTTTAAGTAGTCTTCTTACTTTTTGTGTGTGTGTGTGGAGGGGGGGTTGATATGACAGCTGTCTGGGGACAGTGCAAACTATGACAAAAACATCCTCCAAAGCAGACAGAATGGGAGGAATAGGAGCAGGCTCTAGAAATTCCAGTTGTATCAAATCATAATACTTTCTGAGGGACTAAAACACCACAGTTTTCCTACTGAAACAACTGATTCATTCTGGAAATAGTTTCAGAAAAAGAGAATACTTCAGAAGTGTTGGTCAAAGCCACACTCTCCTCAGAATCTGAATCAGAATTCTGTGGAAACGACATGTGCCTTCAGAATCATCTGCAGGTTTAACCTCCTGAATCTTTTCAAAAAATGAAGACACCCTTCTTCTTTTACCAGAAACAGACAGACAGACATTAAGAGCCTTCAACAGACAAGAGAACACGTATGGTCAAGGTTTTTATTCCTTTTTGACAGGTACTTCTAATTAAACAAGCCCACTTTTCACAGCAAAAACCTCCCTAAAGGAGGGGCACAGCTTTCTGGCTAAGCAGTCTAAGCAGAGCAAAATTCTCTGTCCTTTCTCTTAGGACTGACAAGAGTAACAGGACTGACGAGAGTAACTCTCGATTGCTCACCAAAGGCAATCTAACAGCTGCAGAGGATGCATTTAACCTCCTTGTAGGGAATACACCAGTAGGGCACAAGGAAAAGGATGAGTGGTGCAGGTTGTTCCATGATTAATTAATAAAAAGGTGCCTGATTCCCAGGGAAGACTGGGAGCAGTAGTCAATAAATCAAGCTGTTTTTTTTTTTAAAAAGCAACTTCCCCACCCCACCATTAAAACATAGTAAAAACACTTTATACACATCTCTTTCCCAAAAGCTAAAACAACACAACTTTTACCACAGAAAATGTAGTTTAAAGTTAGTTTAAACAACTTTTTCCCACAACCTCTCTTCAGCGGCAAGAAACTTCTGAAGGGCTTGGTAATCAAACATGACTTTCAATCAACTCAGCTCAAGCTGCATGGTCTGAGCATGTGGAACATGCTGTAAAAGCTTTGGAAACCGGTCCACTGTTATACCCTTATCAAGATATAACCCATATATCTTATGTTATTGCAGCAGTGATCCTTATGAAGAATATACAGCATTCCTCCAAGTAACTGTCTGAGCAGATAAGGATGAGACATCATTTGCCCACTGTAAGATCAAGATGAGCAGAAACAATTGGCACTTCTGCCTTAGAAGTGAAAAATCTAAAGTCAAAGTGAGAAAGTTATTCACACATCTAAAATGGGCAGGCTCACATGCAAACTAACATGAAGTATTCAGTACTGCTTTGCCCAAAAGGAAAAACGTTTTGCATATGTACTTACAAAGACCCGAAAGCCTAAAACCATGCAAACCTAAGTCAAATGGAGGCAGGAAAATAATATTTCATCTTTCTTCTCTTAGCATCGAGATATGGAGTGGAATCAATCTGAACACAGAGAAGGCATAAGAATATTATTTTGCCATGGGTTAAAGAACTCAACCAAACCTAGCTCCCCAGTTTCCTTACTGCACTAAGTAGAACAGTGGGAAGATATTATTCTCTGAAGTGGTAAAATATGTCACTGTCAGAAATGGTCCATTTCCAGAAGACCAGGCCTTTGTATACATAGTTCCAAGAAAAGAATAGAATAGTGGCTTAGAGAGACAACCAGCTTATTAATTTTCTAAGGAGTAGGAAATGCCTGAAACATCAGTGATTCTGTTTATGGCTCACTGCCAGATAAGTATTTTCTAGTAAAGTGTAGGAGGATACAACCTTGTAACCCCTTGCAAAATGTATGACCAGATGAGGAGAGAGCGCAACTGTGCAGCTTTGTTTTCACGGTCTTCAAGGCCAGAAAGACTGGCCATAGCTTCAAATTACTTTTTTTTCAGTGTAACCTCTTTAGGACAACATTGCCACAACATAGAAAACAGCATGCAATTAAGAGTAACTATGAAAAAAAAATTAACATGTGAACCCATACTGAAGTGGAGCTTAAGCAGTGACAATGGAGTCCAGTGAACAGCAGTCAAGAATTAATTAATTAGAAAATATGTTTACACAGCTACTTAGCAGTGACTGCCATAGACTAACAACTAATTGGGACTTTGGTGATGACAACTTGATGCAAGGTGGATGAGATTTAAAAACTCAGGGCCAAATGCTTCCTATTAGTTCTTGCTAACCACCTACATATCTCCCTTTGCTAGCAATACACAGTATGTTCTGCTTGTAATAGCAACCTGCACGAACCATTGTTTAGGAATTGGCTCGAGGCGGGGGGTTCACCACCTGTACTGAGTTAATCACACACAATTCCAGAGTGGCAGAAAGCTGCGCTCCTAGGTTCTGAGAAAGACATTCAGAAATGTGTGACCATAATGCTTGAATGGCCATGCACTGGGAAAATTTATGCCAGGAATCTGGGGAGTTTTCCACTTCAAAAGACTGATGAGAAGCTTACTATTCAGGAGGGGGTCATACTCCTTCAACATACAAGTATCTAATTGAGTTTCCCATACTACATATTACAAGTTATTGGCATTTGCAGCTGACTCAGATGCAGAAAATGGAAGACCAACCAAAAGATTGGTGGGCATAGTCACAGCTCTTGTAGTAATTGGCAATGTAGGTCTGTCAGCATGCTTTAGCTATGTAATGACTCACATCTCAAAGTCCAGTTTAGTATACATACCCTCAGGCATGGAAATAACACCATTAATCATATGGAAAACAGCAGCATTTGAGCCTGGACTCTGCACAAAATGTTCTCATCCAGAATACTAAGGCCATGACCTCCTGGGACATCACCAAGTGCAAGAATGATCATTGACAAGGTATGTACTGCTCCATGCTTATGAAGACTATCCTCTGCGCAGTAACCAGAGACTACTACTCTCAAAAGATGGTCATTCCCAGAAAGTACAGTCAAGATAGTGTTCATTGAAGGGATGCTTCCAAGAATGCCCAGGACAGGGCTACCAGCACAAGACATTCATGCAGGTTAAGTGAATATATGGAGATACTTTTGCAAGACAATGGACATGTTAGTAAAGCTGTGGGGCACAGAATAATGCAGTACAGACTGCAACACTTTATTCTAGATGTAATGAAAACAAAGAGCAAACCTGTGCAACTCTCTATGCAAATCTCAAAAGGAAGCCATCAAGGCTGGCAACTGCAATCAGACACCTTGTGGAAGCAGAGGTATTAAACCTTGAAGGATCGTAATACAGGAAGTGGCATACTGGATGTGCTGGTTGAAGTTTCAGAGATCCATAATGTGATAGAAACTACTTTGAGACCAGGAAGAGGCACTCATACCCTTGTTCAAAAAGTAGGATAGCACTGACTTTCAAGATGCCTAAACATTGATCAACAACTACTAGTGTGAAAAATGAAACTGGGAAATAAGACTCAGTGAAATTTACAGCTTCAGTAAAATTCAGTTGCAGCCTAACAAGTACACTGCCTGGATGGTAGAAAAGAAGAAATTTAAAGAACCTGAAGGAAAATCAAACAGAAAAGGTGAGGAGAAAACACTGACTGGAAAGAATCCTGCAGCTGTTTAGCAAAAAGCAGTTCAAACTTCAGATTTGGTATAGGAGATGGCATCTAGTAATTCAGAGAAAAAAAATCTAATTTACTCAGAGGCAATTTAAACAAATGAAACAGTCAAAGAGTACATTAACTCAAATAATAAAAGGCTGGTAAAATAGAAGAAGCTTTAACTACCTATTCAGATTAACTGATAAAACTGCAAAAATCAAATCCTGAAATGAAGAAATGGCTGGCTGGGTATGAGAATTCTCAATAGCTGTTTCAAAAAATGGTAGAGTTAGAAGACAAAGCGCACATAGAAAACCTGAGACTTTCTGCTGTAACAAAGAAACTGGAAGGAACAGATTGTATTAATTTTATGAAAGCACAAACAACTGGACTTAAATTCCAAAATAGGAACTTTTAAATGAAAGGGTACATGGAGTGCATGCTACAAACATGACCATGAGAAAGCATCCAAGAACTGTATTAGCTGAGATGCAATCATGCCAGCAGAAAGAGTTGATCCGGACAAATCTATGGCAGAAAGAAAAAGTATTAAAAACTGGAGACATCAGAATGTTTGCAGAAAATGATTATTCATTGCATATCAGACAGAAGAGAAACCAATTTATCACAGAAATAAGGGAATGTCAAGAAGCAGGTGCGAGATTCGAACTGCTGCATCCAGCTCTCTTCAGAATGTGTTTTCCTGGAGGATCAAAGACATTTTTTGATGCAGAAGAGGCTATGGAGGAAATAAAGTGTATCCAAAAAAAAAAAAAGGAGTAGGCAAAGAGAAGGGGACCCTGCTTCTCATTATCCTGACAATAAAGCTCATAGAAAGATTCTGCCAGTGAATCATTTTTCAATGTTTCAAAGGAAAATGCTTGACAGAGAGAAAGAAGCACAAGAGTTGACTAGAAGAATCTGCAGTACCTTGGATTTGAACCAGAGTCTGGTGTGGGAGACAGAGACGAACAGGAAGAAGACCAGCAGCACTGAAATTAGTGAATAAATTATCGACTAAAAAGCAATCACATTTGGAAAATATGGCTTTGCAAGGAAAAGTAGCTGAGAAAGATTGCATTTTTGTTGACTTTGATAAACTTATGGGTGGACTGTAAAGCATGTCACCACAAATGTTTATGACACTAAAAGGTGAAAAACATAACTAAGTAAAACAATTTTTGTTCTCATCTGTATAAAATGCTTCATAATATAAATTGCATGTTATATATGATAAAGCAGTTTTGTGTAGTGTGTAGACAGGGTTATTTTAAATGTGGGTTGGGGAGTCTCTTCAGTGACTGTTCCATGCATTAAACATGTTAAATTAGACAAGTGGGGTACTTTTTTGGTTGCAAGAAATATAGGCTTTACAGTATAATATGAGAAGAAAGGCTGGACAAAAGCAACTTTAATGTTAACATGCCGTGATCTTGGGCTGTTGGGGTGGGGATGGGTTTTAAAGGTGCATTGTTTTATATGTAGAGTTAAGATATTTTCTCTTATTTTTTACAAGTGTGAATATCTATGTTTAATGCCTTTGTAACAAATTATAAACAAGTAGGCTTGAAAAATAAGACAAAATGATGAAATCCATGAAAAATGCCAATCATCTTGCATCTGGAAAGGTACTAGCTTTTTTTCCCATTAGCAAATGGTCAGTGGGAGTCAAGTGGACTGCTGCTAAGGCAGATGCACATTCTGTTCTGGGTGAAATTTATAAAGATGCATTGCTGAATATTTTACATGGAGGTGAGCTGTCTGTAGGTGCAAGTAACTAATCTTGGGGATTCTGAGCAATCTTTGCTGAGGGAAATGCAAATTTTAAAGGTAAAATGGCAAGCAGTTCAATGAAAAATAAAGTTTGAAATTATGGGAAGTGAATAAGAGATGGTATCCTCTCTAGCAGCCTAAATGCTTAAATGCATTTGATACAATGGTGTACAATTTAATTTAAATATAGCCAGTGCACTTTTTCTCAGGAATAAAAGGTAAAGATAGTACAGTTGTGTACCTACCATAAATGTAGATGTTCGAGTGTATTCACTGTTGCAGTCATTACTCTTGGGTTATCCTGCTGGCAGGCTACCCTCAGTCGGCCAGAATTCCAAAGTCTAGGTCCGGCGTCGGTTGCTATTGCCTCTTTCCTGACATCAGTGCGCCAGGGGTATAAAAGATGCCGCAGACGCCATTTTCTTCAGTCTTTCTTGCCACGTGGTGCCCGAAGCAAAAGCAGTTCGCAAGTGCCGGTGGCCGACTCCTGAGATTTTCATATCCGAATTTCAGAACCGAAGTCTTCATTATAGCTAAGTACCCCGTTGGGGAAACTTTTTTCTTGCTCCAGACCGATGTCAGAAAAAGTTAAGGCAGTGAAACACGATGAACATCATGTGCAAAGTAACAAAATCAAAGACTATCTGTTCACAAAACCATTTCCTCAGCAGTTGCTTAGGCTGACTGGCTTTCTGTCATTTAAGTTTGCATGCTCAATTTTCTTTCAAATCAAGATCTATTAAACTGCCCTCCATAGCCCTAACATGTACTGCTTTCATTGATTATTCTGCATTGTACTTCCTTGCTGACATCACATCAGGATCAGCACAATCCACTACCTAGTTAGCAGGAGGAAGAAAGGCATACAGTGAGACAATTTTTTGATTGAGCAGTTTTACTTGAATTATTTGCCTAATTTTCAGTTTTAAGATTATTACAAGTTGTTGGCTAATCTGGTCTTCAAATCCCCATGTAATCTATGTTCTCTTATGTGAAAGCCATTTCTGTTTCACTGTCATGCAAGCATAGTACATGTATCCCAAAGTTCATACCTTTAATGGTTGCTGATGTTTGCCTAATATCACAAAATCTTACCTTTCATCTGTCCAGGATTTTTGCAGAATGCCCCTGCTTTTGCCTCACATTTTTACCCTGTCTATCCCTCATTAAACTAAATTTTTTGGTAAGTCACAGAAAATTACATTCGAAACACTAATGTTAAACATTAGAGTTTCATAGAATATAGCTCATTTTGACAGAAAATTCATGGTAATACAAAACCTGATCCATTAATAAACAGATACTACACTAAGCCTGCCTGTAGCATTAACATGTTATTTACTTTCTTTCTTAAAAGAAAAAAAAACACGAAGGAAAGAGACCCAGCCATCTAGTAAAGGTGACAAGCATGATGATGTAAAGACAGAAAGTACTGCCCTCGTAAATCTGTAGAGAATCAAATTTTGCAAACAGTAAATAAAAGTAAAATGAAACACAATATTCAGTAAATAGGATCTGCAGAGCAGGACGCCATCCTATCATCGCAGAACAGAAAAACTGAAAGTATGTGCAAAAAAATGGTTGCACAAGACATTTTGTGTTTTCTGAAAGCATACAAGCTGTTTTTCACATCTGGGAGGAAAACAGAGATAAGAAAAGAGCAGAGAGCAAGTCAGGAAAGCTTAGTTTTGGGTTGCATAATGCCTGTTGGTGTAGCTGTTGATTTGGGGCAATCATTCCTATATGGAGGGTTGGACACCATTTTTGAAGATGTACATAATTTTGTGTGTTTGTTCTTGGGGGTGTTTTGAAAATGTATTTAGTTTTTTGTTTGAGGAGTTTTCATTAAAACAGTTATTTGAAAACAGTTACATAGGTTAAAATGGAAATAACAACTATATAAAAGATCAGCCTAACAAACAGTGTGTGCATGCAACACAAAAGTTGGAAATACGCATTCAAAAAAACTGACATGTACAGTAAGCGGGAACAGCAGCTTTTTATCATAATGGCTACTCCATCCATATTACATTGGAACGTAAATGACCTTACAGGTGTAGACAAAGAGAAAAAGAGCACTGAATTATATTAAGAAATGCAGAGTCCAGACAGTAATTCTACAGGAGGCGTTTGAAAAAACTGAGCATGCAAAAATGACAAAAAAAAGATTTCAGGATGGATATTCAGCAGAATATCAGGGACAAATGAAAAGGGGAGTAATCATACTACTTGCGAGAAGGGCTCCAATAGTGAAAGAAGATGAAAAAAGGAAATAATGGCAGATTTGTCCTCAACCTATGGGTTTCAGATCTGACCCTCGATTCTGACTCAGCCACTTTCCAAAGCTTTAGGCTATGATACTCAAGCTCCTCCCCTACGCATAATGCCTCATTACCCAGATTACTTCAGACTGAGTTTGTTGCTAACATATTGCATGCTATATACAAAAGTATACATATAATTAGGTAACTACTAGAAAGAGAGAACAAGGTTCAGGAGCTCAAACAGGAACTTTGGTTCCTATAAGCATATCCATCAGGTCTTTCACAGTCATGAGCAGGGGAAGGAAGGTGGGAAGGTCGAGGAAGAATGAAAATGGACATTTACATTTGTTCCTCAATGTGTGGGACAGAGTCCCCATCTACAGTAACCTTGGGTGGCCCTCAAGGAAGGATATTCCGGAGCACTGCGGAACTAAAGGCAGCTCTATTTCTGGAGGTAATATCTAGCTTATAGTGTGAAATAAAGGTATGAGAGTTTGACCACGATGCTGCTGCACAAATCATCAATCGAGACTTTAGACCAAAATGCTTGGGATGTTGATATGGATTTGGTAGAATGGGCTTTGATTTGTGTGGCAAAGCTATACCATTAGATGCATACACAAAATAAATGCAATCTCTTAACCATTTGGCTAACATGATTTTAGAAAAGGAGGTTTGGAAGAACGGGCTTGCAACTCAGAAACCCTTCTTGCAGAAGTGATGGTCACCAAGAAACAGTTTTCCAAGCAAGGAATTTCAAATCTACTTTGGCTGAAGGTTTAAAAGAAGGATGGACTAGTGCCTGAAGAATCACAGTCAGATCCCAAGAAGGGGTGGGATCCTTGACAGGAGGGCAAAGGAAGAAGGCATTTCAAAGAAAGGCTTTGCACAATTTTGAAGAAGCAAGAGATGAACACTTTTCTCTGATGTGATCATTTGAAATGGCCACCAGTTGCACCTTTACAGTGGAGTAAGTTGCCCCATTTTGGAAGGCATCAGCTAGGAAGTCTAAGACCGCAGGAATGGGAGCAGTAAAGGGATCTAACTGCTTCTGTTGAGCACATATGGAGAATCTTTTCCATTTGCTCTTAAACATGTTCTTACTGGATGGTTTCTGGGATGAAATCAAAATCTTTTGGACAGTGGAAGGAAGCCTGGAACTTCTAGCCATCATTAGAAATGGAGAAACCATGCTGATAGTTTTGGGCCTGGGAGATCCAGGTGAATCTGCCCTGATGGATGGGACAGTAGACCTGGAATCAGTTCCAATGTTCATGGAGGGCAATTGAGATGAGATCACAGGAAGGTAAACCACACTTGTCTAGGCCAGAAAGGAGCAATGAGGATTACTCTGCTCTTCAATCTGTATGTTTTCTGAAGGAACCTGAGAATTAGTGGTAGAGGTGGGAATGTGTAAAGTAGACTGGGAGGACAAGCATGAACTAGAGCACCTCTTGGGGACTACCCCTGAGGAGGGATCACGGCAAAAAACCTGCTGCATTTGTTGTTGTGAGGGGGTAAGACCAGGTTCCTCCTTGTTTGTTGATGTACCACACATCTGACATATCATCTGTTTGTATCACAATAGTCCCTAGAGGAAGAAAGCTGTATAGGGCTTGTGATGCTAGGACAGCTCTCATCTCTAGGACATTGATAAGCAGCTTGGTCTCCTGTAACATCCACGTGCCTTGGACCATCCACCTTAGGAAATGACCCCCCCAATCTGGGAGGCATCCATGGTCAACGTGGCATTTTGGGGGGTAGAACAAAGGAACGAACAAAGGAACACCCTTGTTCAATATCTGAAGAATGAATCCACCAAAGAAGCAAGTCCTTCCACACTCCTGAAAGTTTGATCAGATAGCTTAGAGGATGTTGGTGCAAGGACCACTGGACTGCTAATGTCCATTGCAGAATTCTCATGTGTAGCCTTGCTGTAGGTAACAGGGTAATCATGGCAGTCATAGACCCCAGTGCTCTGAGAACTAATTTTGCTAGCAGATTCCAGCCACTGGGGATGCACAAGCCAGTCCATTCCTTTGTGCCGGTCCCAAGCCTGAATAAATGGGGAGGGCTGCGCCAGGAAGGGCATCCGGCGTAAAACCTCTGCCAAATGACTTATGCGGAGAACATTTCATATTTCCATACCAGATCGGTCGAGGCCCGGGTTAACAATGATCGCCACCAGTACTGTTAGTCAACAGGGTGCTGGCGGAAATTGGGCTACTGTTGGCCGAAGAGAAGAGCAGGGGGAAGGCATGCCCGAAGGCAGGAAGAGAGGAGGAAAGTTAGGAGTGTAGTGGTGAGGGTAGGAACTTTAAATGTTGGTACTATGAATGGTATAGGGAGAGAGCTAGCTGATATGATGGAGAGAAGGAAGGTTGACATATTGTGTGTGCAAGAGACCAGATGGAAGGGAAGTAAGACCAGGTGTATAGGAGGCGGGTTCAAATTGTTCAATCATGGTGTGGATGGCAGGAGAAATGGTGTAGGGGTTATCCTAAAGGAACAGTATGCCAGGAGTGTTTTGGAGGTGAAGACAGTGTCTAATAGAGTGATGTTTATGAAGCTTGAAATTGATGGTGTAATGATGAATGTTGTTAGTGCATATGCTCCACAAGTTGGGTGTCCGATGGATGAGAAAGAAAAATTTTGGAGTGGGTTGGATGAAGTGGTGGTGAGTGTACCCAAGGGTGAGAGACTAGTGATTGGAGTGGACTTCAATGGGCATGTTGGTGAAGTGAACAGAGGGGATGAGGAAGTGATGGGTAGGTATGGTGTTAAGGAGAGGAATGCAGAAGGTCAGATGATTGTGGATTTTGTGAAAAGGATGGGCATGGCTGTGGTGAATATATATTTTAAGAAGAGGGAGGAGCATAGGATGATGTACAAGAGTGGAGGAAGATGCACACAGGTGGATTATATCCTATGTAGGAGGGCCTGTCTGAAGGAGATTGGAGACTGTAAAGTGGTGACAGGGGAAAGTGTAGTTAAGCAGCATAGAATGGTGGTCTGTAGGATGACGTTGGTGATCAAGAGGAGAAGCAGGAGGAGTGTAAAAGCAGTGCCAATGATTAAATGGTGGAAGCTAAAAAAGGGTGATTGTGAGGTGGAGTTCAGGAAAAAGTTAAGACGGGCACTGGGAGGCAGTGAAGAGTTACCGAATAGCTGGGTAACTACAGCAGAGATAGTAAGGGAAGACTGCTAGAAAGGTGCTTGGTGTGACATCTGGACAGAAGGAGGACAAGGAGACCTGGTGGGTGGAATGAGGAAGTACAGGAGAGTATACAGAGGAAGAGGCTGGTGAAGAAGTGGGATTGTCAAAGAGATGAAGAAAGTAGACATGAGTATAAAGAGATGAAGCGCATGGCAAAGAGAGAGGTGGCGAAGGCTTATGATAAGGCACATGGAGAGTTGTATGAGAGATTGGACACTAAAGAGGGAGAAAAGGACCTGTACCGATTGGCTAGTCAGAGGGACAGAGCTGGGAAAGATATGCAGCAGGTAAGGGTGCTAAAGGATATTGAGGAAAAAGTACTCACAAGTGAGGAGAGTGTGTTGAGTAGATGGAAAGAGTACTTTGAAGGGCTGATGAATGAAGAGAAAGAGAGAAGGTTGGATAATGTGGGGATAGTGAATCAGAAAGTGAAACAGATTAGCAAGGAGGAAGTAAGGACAGCTATGAAGAGGATGAAGAACAGAAAGGCTGTTGGCCCAGAGGACATACCAGTGGAAGCATGGAGGTGCTTAGGAGAAAAGACAGTGGAATTTTTAACCAGATTGTTTAATGAAATTTTGGAAAGTCAGAGGATGCCTGAGGAGTGGAGAAAAAGTGTTTTGGTACCTATCTTTAAGAATATGGGTGATGTGCAGAGCTGCAGTAACTACAGAGGGATAAGACTGATCAGTCACAGCTTGAAGTTATGGGAAAGAGTAGGGGAAGCTAGGTTAAGAAGGGAGGTGATGATTAGTGATCAGCAGTATGGTTTCATGCCAGGAAAGAGCACTACAGATGCAATATTTGCTCTGAGAGTGTTGGAGAAATACAGAGAAGGTCAGAAGGAGTTGCATTGTGTCTTTGCGGACTTGGAGAAAGCATATGACAGGGTGCCTAGAGAGGAGTTGTGGTATTGTATGAGGAAGTCGGGAGTGGCAGATAAGTATGTAAGACTGGTACAGGATATGTACGAGGGTAGTGTGACATTGGTGAGGACTGCGGTGGGAGTGACAGATATGTTTAAGGTGGAGATGGAAATACATCAAGGATCAGCTCTGAGCCCTTTCTTATTTGCAGTGGTGATGGACAGGTTGACAGATGAGTTCAGACAGGAAGCCCCATGGACTATGATGTTTGCAGATGACATTGTGATATGTAGTGAGAGTAGGGACCAGGTCGAGAAGACCCTGGAGAGGTGGAGATATGCTTTAGAGAGGAGAGGAATGAAGGTCAGCAGGGCTAAAATAGAATATATGTGTGTAAATGAGAGGGAGGGTAGAGGAATGGTGAGGATGCAGGGAGTAGAGCTGGTAAAGGTGGATGAGTTTAAGTACTTGGGATCAACAGTTCAGAGTAATGGTGAGTGTGGAAGAGAGGTGAAGAAGAGAGTACAGGCAGGGTGGTATGGGTGGAGAAGAGTGTCAGGAGTGATTTGTGACAGACGGGTACCAGTAAGAGTGAAAGGGGAGGTCTACAAGAGGGTAGTGAGACCAGCTATGTTATATGGGTTGGAGACGGTGACATTGACAAAAAAGCAGGAGTCAGAGCTAGATGTGGCAGAGTTAAAGATGTTAAGATTTGCACTGGGTGTGACTAGGATGGACAGGATTAGGAATCAGTATATTAGAGGGTCAGCTCAGGTTGGAAAGTTTGGAGACAAAGCAAGAGAGGCAAAACTGCGTTGGTTTGGACATGTGCTGAGGAGGGGTGCTGGGTATATTGGGAAAAGGGTGCTATGGATTGAGCTGCCAGGTAAGAGGAAAAAAGGAAGGCCTAAGATAAGGTTTATGGATGTGATGAGAGAGAACATGCAGGCGGTTGGTGTGAAAGAGCATGATGCAGAGGACAGGAAGAAATGGAAACAGATGATCCGCTGTGGCGACCCCTACCGGGAACAACCGAAATAATAATAATAATTCGGTATTGACAGAATCTGACATGTATTCTTGGGGAAGAAATTCTGTCTGGAGGGAGGAAGGCCAGGCTTTTGGAAGTGTCCACACACGCGCCTATGACAGGATCCAGTAGCGATTTCTGTGTGTTGATGGTTATGCCTAAGGTAGGTGCTACGCATAAAGTACAGTTTTGTACCTACCATAAATGTAGATGTTCGAGTGTACACCCTGCTGCAGTCATCACACTTGGGTTATCCTGTCGTCAGGCGGTCCCGCAGTCGGCCAGAATTCCAAAGTCTTGGTCCGGCGTCGGTTGCTGTCGCTTCTTCCCTGACGTCAGTGCGCCAAGGGTATATATAATGCATCCAATGCCATTTTCTTCAGTTTTTTTGCCCCAGATGTCAGGTGCCCCCAAAAAGGTGGTCAGTAATAAGTACCAATTTAAGAAGTTTTAGCACAAACACAAATCCCTCCAGCTATAAGCAAATACATCAGGAAGGTATAGTAGAGATTTAGCCAGTTAGATCAGAGGGGAGGCAGGGAGGGAGGGAAACCTGGACTGCAGCAGGGTGTACACTCGAACATCTACATTTATGGTAGGTACAAAACTGTACTATGTTCATCGTGTTACCCTGCTGCAGTCATCACACTTGGGTAGAATCCCAAAGCTAAGGATGGGTGGAGGAGTCATAGAGGGTTACAGGAGGCTAGAAGGCCCTGCAGAACTGCAGTGGCAAAGTCAGCTCTAGTCTTAGAATAAAGTGGTAAGTGATAGTGTTTGGTAAAGGTGTGTACTGAACGCCAAGTTGCAGCTTCCAAAATTTCCTTGGTTGGAACCCCCCGGAGGAAGGCTGTAGATGTAGCCGTTTGCCCTGGTAGAGTGGGGCCTAATGGTAGCAGGAACTGGTTTTCCATGATGGGTGTAGCAAAAATGAATGCAATGTCATGTCCATTTGGAAATGGTTTGTTTTGATATAGCCTTCCCTTGTGAAGCTGTAGCATAGGATACAAAGAGCTGGTCAGTTTTTCTGAAAACCTTAGTTTTATCCAAGTAGTACCGAAGTTGCCTGTGAATGTCCAAGGAATGCAGGAGTCTTTCTCATTTGTTCTGAGGATTTGGGAAGAAGGTGGGCAAGTGGATGGTTTGATTTAAAGCCACACTGGAAACCACCTTAGGCATGAAGGAAGGATTAGTTCATAGAGAAACTCTGTCTTGATGGAAAATGAGGAAAGGTTCCACTGCCATTAGTGCCTGCAGCTCTGAGACTCTTCTAGCTGAAGTTATTGCTAACAGCAGGGCAGTCTTCCATGATAGAAACTGTAGATCTGCAGAGAAAGCTGGTTCAAAGGGAGGTAGTGTAAGTTTTTCCAGAACAAAATTGAGGTCCCATGTTGGTGTAGGTGCTCTCCTGCGGGGGGGGGGGGGTCTAATATTTTTTGCCCCTCTGAGGAACTGCCTTAGAAGTGGATGTGAAAATAAGGGTGGATCCATGTTGTAGTGGGCTGAAATAGCTGATGCATGGATTTTAATGGAAGAAAAAGAAAGCCCTTTGTGCAACATCTCAGTTAAATACTGTAGAATCTGAGGCATGTGAGGCTGAAGTGCGTTTTGGCCTTTAGCTTGTTTCCAGGCACAAAATCTTTTCCATTTGTCCGAGTAGGCCTTCCTGGTGCTGGGCCTTCTAGCTTCCAGAAGAACATCCATAACTGCTTGGGAAAGAGGAGCTGGCTGGATGCTTAGTTGATTTGCCATGCAGCCAGATTTAAGGTTTTGAGCTGGCTGTGTAGAATCTGATTGTTTTGCTGTGTGAGCAAATGAGCAATTTGTGACAAAATCCAAGGTGGGCCCTGGGTCATATTCCTTAATAGTGTGTACCAGTGCTGGTGTGGCCAGTCTGGGGCTATGAGTATCAGTCATGGTCTCTCCTTTCTGACTTTCAGAAGCACCTTTGTGAGGAGAGGCAATGGAGGGAAGGCATATACTGTTAGGTTTTTCCAACTGAATGAGAGTGCGTCCACTTTCCAAGCTTGATGATGAAGTGTCCTTGTACAAAATTTTGTTAGCTGATAATTTTGGGGGCTGGCAAACAGGTCTATGTCTGGAAGGCCCCATTTTTGAGTTATCATTGCAAATACTTGTGGATCCAGTTTCCACTTGTGGGGATCCATGATGTTTCTGCTGAGGTCATCTGCCAATGTGTTCTTTTTTCCTGGCAGGAATTGAGCTTGTAACAGAACTTGGTAAGCCAGTGCTGTGTTCCACAAGGTCATTGCTTGTCTGCATAGAGTGTATGAGTGTGTACCCCCTTGTTTGTTTATGTACCACATTACTGTGGTGTTGTCTATCCTTATTGTAAGTTGTCCTGGATGTAATAGGTTCTTGAAGGCTGTCAGAGCATTGTGTACAGCTAGCATCTCTTTTTGATTGATGTGCAGATTCCTTTGATCTGCAGTCCATACACCTTGAACGCACTGTCCTGCCATGTGTGCCCCCCAGGCATAGTCCGATGCATCTGTTGTGATAGTTTGCCTGGCTGGGGGCAAAGTGAAAGGCTGACCCTTGTTGAGGTGACATGCCTGTGACCACCATAGAAACTCCTGTTGTAGGCAAGGAATGAGAGATATCATTGTGTCCAAGCTGTGGCTGTGTTGAGACCATACACTTTTTAGGTACCACTGTAATTTCCTCATATGCAGCTTTGCAAATGGTATTAGTAGTATGCAAGATGCCATGAAGCCCAAGGCCTGCAGAATTTTTCTTGCAGGGAGTAGGGTCTTTGTTGCCATTGTTTTGAGATATTGAGTCAGTTGTAGTTGTTTGTCTGGCATCAGATAAGCCTTCTGGGCCGTTGTATTCAAGCTGGCACCCAGGAATGTCATATTTTGTGAGGGTACTAGTTTTGATTTCTTTTCATTTACTGTGTACCCCAGGAAACTTAGAAGATGTTTTACTAAAGCCAGATGTTGTAACAGGATGTCCTTGCTTTCTGCTTGGATGAGGCAGTCGTCCAGGTATGGGTACATTTGAATTCCTCTTTGTCTGCAGTATGCAATTACTGGTGCCAGGCATTTTGTGAAGACCCTGGGCGCAGTAGATAAGCCAAAGGGCAGTGCAGAGAATTGGTAATGGGTTGAACCTGCAATGAAATGGAGGTATCTTCTGCAACTTTGTCTGATAGGGACTTGAGGTCCAACATTACTAGCCATGCTTTCTTGCCCAACTTGGGAAGAAGCTGCTGTAGTGTTAGCATATTGAATTTGGGTACTTGTAAGAAGGTGTTTAGAATTGAAAGGTCCAGAATTGGTCTCCAGGCATTGTCCTTTCTGGGGACTAGAAAGAGTCTTGAGTAAAATCCTTGGCCTTGCTCTCGTGTAGGTACCAGCTGAATGGCTCTCATGTCCATGAGAGCTGTAATTTGTTTTTGTGCCTCTGCCCATTGATTTTGTGGCAGGTTTGGCATTCCTCTTTTCATTGGCAAGGTGTGGAAATGGAATCTGTATCCTCGTGAAATTATGTCTAGGACCCATTTGTCCTTTGTGACAATGTGCCAGTTGTCTGAAAAAAGTGCGAGTTTTCCTCCCAAGGGAGCTGCCAAGAGAGTGTTGCTTGGCCAGATGAGGTGCAAGTCATTGAGTTTGCCTTCTGGTAGTTTGGGACCTATCTTCTCCTCCCTTCTGTGTGGCAGTGCCCCATTGTCGAGGTTTGTATTGGGCTTGTGGTTGTCCCCTGCCTCTTGGATGTCTGTATTTACCCCTCTGTGGCCTGTCAGTAGCTTTAAAGGACCAATTTTTTTATTGGCCAATTTCTGCTGAAGCGAGGGGACTGTACCTGTAGAAAATCTTTGACTGTCTGCATAGATTTTGCCTTATCCTCCATTTTCTTTAAGACTTCTTCTGCCTTAACTCCAAACAGAACATCCTGCTGTAAGGGAGCATCTAGAAGCTTTGCTTTAACATGATCAGGTAGAGTTTGTTCCTTTAACCAAGCATGTCTATGTATAACAGACCCAGTGACAGCAGCTGTGCAGGAAGCCTCCAAAGAATCAAAACCACATTGTAAAGTATGTTTGCCCACCTGTTCAGTTGCATGCAACAGATCCTGCATTTCTTTCAATTCAGACTGTTGAGGGAGTGTGCTCATTTTTTGTTTTAGCTGAGACATTAGAAATTGCTGATATTTTAGCATGTGAAATTGGCAGTTTAATGCTCTCATAGCTAGAGTGGCTGAGGTGTAAACCTTTTCCCCCCACCTGTCTAGTGCTCTGGAGTCCCTTTCAGAGGGTACAGGATGTTTTGCCATGGAAGGCTTAGCCCCTTTGGGACCCTGGGAGATAGTCTCTGGATCAGCAACAGGGCTTTTATAAAGGAATTTGTGGGAATCAGGCATTCTATAGAATCTGTCTGGTTTGGCTGGAGCAGGAGGCAGAGAATCTGGATTCAAACTAGATTCTAAGTAAACATCATCCACAATGTCTAAAACTGGGGGGATGGCAAGTGGTCTGTGCTGGGGGAGTAGAAGAAATTCTCTGAGCCTTTTCTTTGAGTCAGAGTAGTCCTGACCTTCCCAGTGAAAATGTTCCCTCATAGTGTGTAAAGCTTCCCCAAAGGAGTAGTCTTCAGGAGGAGAAGCTGAGGGAATAGAATCCTCAGCATCAGTATCTTCATAAGGAGAGTAGGAGTAATCTTGGTCCTCAGAGGAGCCTGAGGAAATAGACACTTGATCAGAGGAGGCATAATCTTCCTCTTGTCTAGGCCTTTTGTTGGGTGGGGGTTGGGAACCCCTGATTAAAGAGATCAAATCTTCAGCCATTTTAAGCATCTGTTTCTTAGGCATGGGGCCTTGAACTGGAGACTGAAGTGTAGTCTTTTTAGGTTTAATAGGAGTCTTAAGTTTAGGATACGTTTTTATGGTGAGCGTCGTCGGTCTGAAGACGCCTTCAGAAAGCGAAGGTGTTTCTGCAGCACCGACATTTCTTTCTGCAGATTCGTCGGTAGGGGCTATACAAAATGGCTGCGTCGGCCTAGTGCTCTCCGCCAAAGGCTCCGAAGCGGTCTCGGGTTCCAAATCTGTGGTAGTCAAGGGCTGCATCGGAGCCTCACCGAAGACCGGTCCAGCCGAGGCCTCAGAGTCTGGCTTGGGTCTAGGCTGCCTGTCCTTATCCTTGCGTTTTTTGTGCACGCCGGTAGTCGGTTGCTCCGACGGCATTGTGTAGTTAAATTTTCTACCGAAGTAGTGTTGTGCGAACTCAAAGTGTCTTTTTATAGTACGCTTATTAAACCTAGCACAAAAACGACAACCAGTGACGTTGTGGTCTGGGCCTAGGCAAGGTATGCAGTAAGAATGAAAATCATTATGAGGTATTTGCTTCCCACAAGAAATACAATTGTTAACTTTTTCTGACATCGGTCTGAGGCAAGAAAAGTTTCCCCAACGGGATACTTAGCTTTATTGAAGACTTTGGATCTGAAATTCGACTTTGAAAATCTCAGGAGTCGGCCGACCGGCACTTATGAACTGCTTCTGCTTCGGGAACCGCGTGGCAAGAAAGACTGAAGAAAATGGCGTCGGATGCATTATATATACCCCTGGTGCATTGACGTCAGGGAAGATGCGACAGCAACCGACGTCAGACCAAGACTTTGGAATTCCAGCCGACTGTGGGACCGCCTGACGACAGGATAACCCAAGTGTGATGACTGCAGCAGGGTAACACGATGAACATCAAATAATCCCTGGCTTGGGTGAGTAGATGCCTCGTTGGAATGGTGAGGAGCCAATCGTCCAGGTAAGGAAAAGTACAGTTGTGTACATTTACCATAAATGTAGATGTTCGAGTGTATTCACTGTTGCAGTCATCACATTTGGGTTATCTGCTTGCAGCAGCCCTTAGTCGGCCTGATTATCAAAGTCTTGTGTCCTGCATAAGTTCATAGGTAGGTACTAGGCTATTGACCCTGGGGCCTATACAAGCCCAGCCAAAAAGGTACCCTGGCTTTTGCCACCCAAGAAAATTATTTTCCTGTGCCACTGTCAAGCAGAGCCACAGAGATGATCCCCGGGGTGAATTTCCTATTTCCCATCCAATCATCAAGATTTTTCTTGAAGAGTGCTAATGAGGAGCTTTGTTTGATATAGATAGGTAGTTTACTCCAGAGTATGGGAAGTCTCTGGGACAGGAACCTATCCCTCTGGCATGTCCTGTTTATTGTGGTGACAAGGTTTAGGTCCCTAGAGCGTGTAGCTCGAAGGGATTAGGATTTCTTTAAGTGGAGCATGTCCAACAGCTCTGGGTTTGACATAGCTTTGCATGTTAGGCAGAGATCACCTCTGAGTAGGCGATATGCGACGGAGTAAAGCTGGAGTTTTTTGAGTCAGTCTGTGTAGGGCATCTGTTTGAGGCTGGTAATCCTCTTTGTGAGCTATTTCTGCGGCCTTTCCAGTTGTTGTAGATGTCTTCAGTGTTAAGTATACTACTGCCTATGTTGTAGTTCAAGGGTACAGAGTTTTTACCAAAGGGGATGATAATGCACTTTTTGGCATTGAGCTTGAGGCCATGGCTTTGACACCAAGCATCTGTCTCAGTGAGGCCCTTTTGTAGTATGTCTACATCGTTAGGAGTTTAGATTATGGCTCCTAGTTTGCAGTCATCTGCAAACGTCTTTAGCCAAAGACCTTCTGTGTCAGCCAGTACTTCAGAGAAGTAGATACCAAACAGGAGAGGACCCAGAACTGAAGCCTGTGGTACTCCACTTGTCACTTATTTATTTGCAGTTTGTTTTCCAGGATAGTCCATTAGGCCACAAGGAACCCATTTTCATTGGAGTCCTGGGGAGAAAAGCACCAGAAATACAAATAATGACAAGATGACAGAATACAAAAATTAAAAATCTGAGTCAGTTAAAAGAGCACAAGATTTCAAAATCTGAGTCAGCTAAAGAAAAGTACAAGGTTACATAATAAAAACAAATGCTGACATTTGGAAGAAGTGCAGTAATACAATGGGGTTAGACTATTTAAATCATAGTGTAGTATTTAATTCTTGCCAGTTCTTACTAAAGAGAGGTAGAGCTAACTATAGTGAAAGGAATCTATGAGGGATGAGAACAGGAGCATTCCCATTTTGAAGTTAGGTGTGCATGGAGGAGAGTTTTAAAAGCTGTGAGACTTTTGGTTGTAAGGATGAGAGGTGAAAGAGAGTTCCAATGGCGAGCAAGTGAAAAGGATAGAAGATGTTTGCCTGCATGATGAGTGGGTTTGTAGAATTCAATTCGATTTTGAGAATTTGATCTTAGCTGTCTATTATGTAGATGCATTTGGAAGGTAGGGGCAGACGGAAGGGGTGAAGATAAGCCTATGAGCTTGGATAAGTTGAATGTATGCGAGATAGTTTGGTGGCTCAAGCCAATTGAGTTCTTGAAGAGGTATACAGTGATGGGTAGTGGATTTGTATCCTGTGGCGAATTTTGAGATTTTGTAGTAGCAGGAAGATAGTTTTGACTTGAGGGAGAATTGCAGGTTAGTGAAGACAGAATCACAATATAGGAGGGAAGGGATGAGATAGATAGTTGCAAGAACAAGCCTAGTTGGGGGAAGAGATGAAACGGTTGGGACGATAGAGCATGCCAAGTTTTTGTGTGTTTTTTTTTTAAATATTTGATTGAATGTGGTAGTCAAATTTTAAATGATCATCAAGAGTGACACCTAGTAATTTAGCAGAGGAGATAATTTCTAGAGGAGTGTTATTTGGATTGGTAATTAGGAATAAATGTTTGTCAAGGGTGGTGGTTTTAGTAGGGGAGAATATCATAAGCTTGGTCTTGGTGGTTTTAAGTGCAAGATGGTTATCTGGCATCCATTGTTCAGTTGAGGAGAAGGCATCCTGAGTTAGTTTTGTTAATAAGGAGGTAGATGTGTCAGAGCAGATTATTGTAGAATCGTCTGCATATTGGATAAGGTTTGCATTTGGGATGGCATGATGGAAGTCATTAATGAAAATATTAATTACTAGGGGACCTAAAATTGAGCATTGAGGTACACCTATAGCAGTGGGCTGGAAGGGTGAAATATATTTATTCCATTTGGCTGCCTGTTGCCTATTTTCTAAGTAGCTGGTGAACCAATTGATGGAGGGAAGGGATAGGTTTATTTTAGAGAGTACAGTAAGGAGAAGGTTGTGAGAGATGGTGTCGAAGGCTTTAGAAAGGTCTAAGAGGAGGGTAGACACAAAATGCCCAGAATCCCGGAGCTTGTTAACAGTTTCTAAAAAGGAAAGCAGGGCAGTGGTTGTACTGTGGCCAGGCCGGAATCCGTGCGTAGATGGAGTGAGGAGGTGGTTGTTTATGAGACAGGGTAGCAGTTGTTGATGAATACATTTTTCATGGAGCTTAGATAGCCGGGATAGGATAGTGATGGGTCTAAACTTTGAGATATCATTGTTGTTGCCCCCTTTGTGGAGTGGGGTGACAAAACTTTTTAGGGGAAGGATGTAGTTAGTTTGGCTATCGAGTCGATAAAGAATGAATTGAACTGTGTAGCTAGATCCGAGTCAAAGGCATAAGGGTTGGGGCAAGGGTTTTCTTTTTTCCCTGGATTGGGTAGAGATGAAATTCCATGCCAGAATTTTTTAGGATTTATGGTATGGTTGGCCTGAAGTGTGGAATAGTAGGCTTTGTGGTCTGTTACAGAAAGTTTTTTTACTTTGTTGCGAAGGGATCTATATTCGTTAAGGGTTGCAGAATTTTTAGTTTTTTGGTAGTATTTCCAGGCTTTGTCAAGACGCCGCATGGTAAGTAAAGTAGTCTTACTTAACCAAGGGACAGAGTTGCTTCTTATGCATTTTATTTTCTTAGGTTCATAGGTTTATACTAGGCTATCTGCCCTAAGGCATTTATAAGCCTAGCCCAAATTTTTGTGGCTTACGCCAACCCTTATATGAAAAAATACTGTGCCCATTAGTTTGTTGTGCCTCTGTCCAGCAGTGACACAGAGATGATTCCCAGGATAAACCTACGATCTCCCATCTACAGGTCAAGATTTCTCTTGAACAGAGCCAGCGAGGTGCTCTGCCTCACATGGACCGGGATTTTATTCCACAGCATAGGGAGTCTCTGAGTGATAAATCTATCCCTCCAGCACGTCCTATTTATATCCGTGCTAAGGTTTAAGTCGCTTGCTCTAGTGGTTTTGATGGATTTGGATTTTTTGAGGTGGAGCATGTCCATTAATTCCGGGTTGGACATGGCCTTGTATGTCAGGCACTTGTCACCTCTGAGCAGACGGTATGCAACTGAATAGAGCTGGAGTTTCTTCAATCTGGCAGCATATGACAGATTTTGGAGTCCCTTTATCCTTTTGGTGAGGAACTTTTGGGGTCTCTCCAATTGCTGCAGATGTCGGGTGCGATACATCCCGAATGGGGCATTGTACTCGATCATTGGTCTGATAAGTGAAGAGTACAGGGGAACAATGACCTCACTAGATCTGGATGTGAATCCCTTCATGATCAGGTGGGCAATGTAGAAGGTGTTTCTAACCACTTTAGCAACGTGAGTGTCAAAAGAAAGGCCACTGTCAACCTGGGTCCCCAGGTCCCTGATAACCTCTTCTGTGCTTAGTGGATTGCCACCTATATGGTAGCTTGGGGTTACCTTGTTTTTCCCGAAGGGTATGACTATACATTTTTTGGCGTTTAACTTCAGGCCATGGCTCTGGCACCAGCTATCTGTTTCCATGAGTCCCTTCTGAAGGATATCTGTGTCCGATGCACTTTCCACTATGGCGCCCAGTTTGCAGTCGTCTGCAAACTTTGTCAGCCAAAGTCCTCCCATGTTGGCCTGTACTTCTGAGAAGTAGATGTCGAACAATAGGGGGCCAAGGACCGATCCCTGTGGGACACCGCTTGTGACCGGCTTGGAGTCAGACATAGCGCCAGCAACTCTAACCCTGTGGGTTCTGTCCTTAAGCCAGTTTGCAACCCATCTTGTGACATATGGGTTTACATTTAAGCTGGTAAGTTTTTCTACAATACCCGAGTGGGGTATTGTGTCGAAGGCCTTTGCAAGGTCAAGGTAGGCTGTATGGACTGCCTTTCCCTCATCAATGGCCTTGGTGATTGTTTCGAAGAAGTCGACCAAGTTCAAAAGGCATGATCTGCCCTTGACGAAGCCAAACTGGGTCGGGTCCAATGTCTGCAAGTCCCCTATATCTTTGTTTATGAGCTCCATTATGATCCTCTCCATAGCTTTGCAGACTAGACTTGTTAAGCTTATGGGGCGGTAATTACCAGGGTCCATAGAGGCACCGCCTTTGTGGAGTGGGACCACAGTTGTCGTATGCCACTCCTTGGGCACGTATCCTGTGGTAAGGCTGAGATTAAACAGCTGCCTTATGTGCGGGTTTAATTCCTCATTTAGCTTGTGTAGCACACAGCCGGGGACACCATCCGGTCCCATTGATGCTGTGTTTTTAGCTTTAGAGAGAGCAGCTTTCACCTGCGCATTTGAGATGTCTGGAAGGCTACACTCTGCTGGGATAGTTATCTCTCCTTTAGGGGAGGGGGGTGAAGTTTGCACTGAACCTGTCTGCCAGTATGTTGGCAATGTCTGTGGGTTCAGTGATTTTTGTATCATTTTGGACTAATTCTGAGCATATCTGGGAGTTTCCACCCAGGTTCCTAACATAGCTGAAAAAGGCCTTATGATTGTCCTTTGAATCCATGGCAATTTTTCTCTCAAAATTGGCCTTAGTTGATTTTATGAGTGCTCGTATTACTAATAATGATCAGGGGTGACTTCCCTTTTATGGAGTTTGTTCTATCATGTAATAGCTTTCTCCTCTTATTGTAAAGTTTGTTAATGGCTGGGGTCCACCAGACTGGATGTTTGCCCTTTGTGGAAAGAGTCTTGGTTTTATTTGGGATTGCCTGATCCATGCAGTCCTGGAGGTGTTCATAGAAGGCATTTGTAAGGGCTTCTGCAGCTTGGGTTGTGGTTTCCACTGGCTCAGGGGCCTTGAAGGATACCACACCAGTCTTGAGTAGTGTGAAGTTTGCTTTAGAGAAGTTCTTCACTGTGGTCTTTTGTTTGGGGTGGGGCGGGATGTGGATTTCCAGTGAGATTAGTTTATGATCAGATCTCACCAATGAGGGATATACTTCGGTGTGGAGCATTTTGTCCCCATGTTTGTGATAATGAGATCTAGTATATTTTCTCCTCTCATGGGAACAGTGACTAGCTGTTCCATGGCATTTGAATTTATGAACTCCAGGAACCGTTGGGCTAGAAAGTTAGGGCTTGAGTAATGTTCCCAGTCTATATTCGGGTAGTTGAAGTCACCCAATATGATGGTGTTTGGAGATACATTTATACCCTCCAGTGTCTTCAGGAAGGCTGTGTGGGGTTCCTGAGTTTGAGAGGGTGGCCTGTAGCATGCTACAATTTGTAGAGCAGTTTTGCCTATGGTTAGTTGCACCTGGATGGTTTCCGAAGCTTCGTGCGTTGCCACCAACCTGGAGGTGTGGGTATCCTTTATGAATATGGATACACCCCCCTCCTTTTGTGGTGTGGTCCGGGTTTTGGGGCCGGAAAGCATGATATGAGGTAAAACCTAATAGTGCCGGGGTGCTCTCAGGAACCTTGAACCAGGTTTCAGTTACAGCACAGACATCGATGTTCTCCATACTGAGAAGGGCCTCAAGTGCGTGCATTTTGAGATTTAGACTTCTGGCATTGAGCAGCATTACCCTCAGTTTCTTCCCATTTTTGTTTTCTAGGGTGGTAGGTTTAGAATTTGAGCCTTGCCTAAAAAGGCACTATGGGGGTGGCAAGAGCCTTAGCCAATATCCGGAATCCCAGGGTGACAGGTGCAAGCCGTCCCTTGCGAAGCAGCGTGGCTTGTCAAGCATGTCATCCCAGGCAGACAGACACTGGATCCCCTTTGAATGACACCAGACATTAAGCCAATTGTTAAAGCTGATCATCTTGTCTCTATATTGTGGCATCATTCTTGGTGAAGGAAGGATACTGCTCAGGGTCAGGGTCATACCTGCCTGGGCTACATAATCAGAGAGCTCCTCTATGTCTCTTTTCATGTAGTCCAGGGAGGTACGTCTCAGGTCATTCACACCAGCATGGACAATGACTGTGTCATATTTGTACTTGCCATGGAGTGACCAGAGTGCTTGTGTTATGTGGCGGATTCTAGCGCCCGATAGGCAGCTTACTGTGACCCTCTCCTTGTTCAGCCTGGTGAGTGGGACGTCAGTGTGTCTGACTATGGAGTCACCTATGACAAGTATGTTTGGTGTTGTATTTGGCCTTAAGGGCAGTGACTGCTTTGCACACTGCTTTTGTGGTTTGTGTGTTGCTTGTGGGGTGTCTTGAGGTAGCAGTTGTTTGGGTGTCTGCTTTGGAGGCCTCTGCTGTTTAGGTAAATTCAGAGCCTCCGAGTATGTCTTTGTGTGTTTATGTGTTTGATTCAGTGGTGTGGTAGCATTATGTGAGGCTGGTTTTGTGGTGTGTGTAGTTGCCTTCTCCTGTCTGGTCTTGCCAGTCCTGAGTTGAGAGAGCTCAGCCTCCAGTTTGGCTAAATAGCTGCATCTCTCGCAAGTATTTGTGTTATGTGGGAGGAGAGGGTTGTCTGTGTACATGAGGCAGTTATAACATTGCCTCAAGATTCCCAGATTCACCAGCTGGACCGGAGAGGAGATTGACAACTGACCTTTGGACATGCTAGAATAATATTGGGAATTCCTTAATAATTGAAAACAAGGGCCAGTGGGGAGTGAGGGTGTAGTGCTTTTAATTTTTAGTGCTGACTTATATAATTGCTTTAGTGAGCAAGTGCCAGGTAACTTGAGTGCAATGTGTTACAAGTAACTAAATGCAAAAACGACAAACAGTAACTTTCTTTCAAGTGAAACAAGGAACTAGTACAGTAAGCAATGCAGATATCACTAGTGATCCACAGAAGCACTGAGAAGCCGCATATTAGGTGGAATTAGCTTCTAGGGAAATAACAAGCAAACAAACAACAAGCATATAAACAAAGCTAGATTCAGCAGGCCTGGATCTAGTCTATGCTAGAGCAAACAAGGTGTACCAATTTCAGTAAGATACAGTTCAAATATTCAGGCACTATAAACCTTTAACCAGAAATTCCCAGCTCAGAAGGGCAGAGTCCAGCCTCTTCTCCCACAAGAGTACAGACCACGAACCTTCTTAATGTAAAATAACTGGCCTGAAGCCCAAGTGCCTAAACCAGAACTAATACCCTTGGACACTGGGCTCTCAATCAGCAGTTCCCAACTTAGAAGGATGAAAGCTACCTGTCCTGTCACCACAGTTCTTGCCACAAAACTTCCTAATGTAAAACAACTGGTCTGAAGCCCAAGTGCTTAATCCAAAAGACTTAGAATGATAGCTACACTTTAATCAAGTTACAACCAAGCAGTAATAAATACAATTGAATACTTTAGAGAATGTCTGGATTAGTGCTCAAGTTACACAAACAAAGCTAGATCCAGCAGGCCCGAATCCAGTCTATGCCACAGCAAACAAGGCACACCAACTTCGGTAAGAAGCAGTTCAGATATACATGCACTATAAGCCTTTAACCAGAAATTCCCAGCTCAGAAGGGCAGAGTCCAGCCTCTCCTCCCACAAGAGTGCAGACCACGAACCCTTAATGTAAAATAATTGGCCTGAAAGCCCAAGTGCTTAAACCAGAATGAATACACTTTTAGAATAACAGACACTGAGCCCTCAATCAGCAGTTCCCAACGTAGAAGGACGTAAGCTACCTGTTCTGCCACAACAGTGCAGACCACAAACCCTCTCAGTGCAAAACAACTGGTCCGAAGCCCAAGTGTTTAAACCAAAAGGCTTAGAATGAGTTACACCAAGCAGTAATAAATACAATTGAGTATTTTTAAGATGATGCAAAAGTAAAATGAAGTAGGTAGAAACACAAGTACAGTAAAAGCAGATAAAAAAAAAAAAAAAAAAAATTATCTGAACAAGTGCTGAGATCAAAGAAACAGATTTGAGTGCTGAAACTAGAAAACTGGCTAGTTATAAGAAAAAAAACAAGACAGAAGGCTTCCCTCAAACACAGAAGGGCCTGGGAGCTCAAAAGCCTACAAATAGTCTATACCACTTAACAGGAAACGCAGGAAATAAGCTTAATTTTTTTTGTCTGTTTCCCAGATGCTCTCTTTGTACACAGTAGGAGTGCCTGAAATCAGAATATGATCTCACTGCACTCAGCTGAGTGAGCAAATGAGATGGGCCCAGAGGCAGGCTGAGGGGTGGGCAGTTTCAAGGCCACCAAGATTAACACCAAAACAAAAACAGGGAGTGTGGGTGGGAATAACTGAAGAGCAGAATAACTGCCACTTGAGTTAAATATTCCTTCAACACAGTTTAAATCAAATTAAATACTGCATTTTTTTAAAAAAGTGCAGATAAAGGTACTTAAATTCTCTTATACGTCCAGTTGAATATAACCAAGTTCTTAGCTGGCCAAAGCTGAGGTTTTTAAGCAATAAAAATTTCACAATGCACCACTTAAAAAGGCAAGGACAGGAAATCAAAGAATGTGGCTACCCCCACACCTGTAATTACTAGCAAATAACACACTAACTTCAGTTCAAGTTACTAAAGAGCAGAATAACTGCCACTTGAGTTAAATATTCCTTCAACACAGTTTAAATCAAATTAAATACTGTATTTTTTTTTAAAAAAGTGCAGATAAAGGTACTTAAATTCTCTTATACGTACAGTTGAATATAACCAAGTTCTTAGCTGGCCAAAGCTGAGGTTTTTAAGCAATAAAAATTTCACAATGCACCACTTAAAAAGGCAAGGACAGGAAATCAAAGAATGTGGCTACCCCACACCTGTAATTACTAGCAAATAACACACTAACTTCAGTTCAAGTTACTAAAGAGCAGAATAACTGCCACTTGAGTTAAATATTCCTTCACACAGTTTAAATCAAATTAAATACTGTATTTTTTTTAAAAAGTGCAGATAAAGGTACTTAAATTCTCTTATACGTCCAGTTGAATATAACCAAGTTCTTAGCTGGCCAAAGCTGAGGTTTTTAAGCAATAAAAATTTCACAATGCACCACTTAAAAAGGCAAGGACAGGAAATCAAAGAATGTGGCTACCCCACACCTGTAATTACTAGCAAATAACACACTAACTTCAGTTCAAGTTACTAAAGAGCAGAATAACTGCCACTTGAGTTAAATATTCCTTCAACACAGTTTAAATCAAATTAAATACTGTATTTTTTTAAAAAAGTGCAGATAAAGGTACTTAAATTCTCTTATACGTCCAGTTGAATATAACCAAGTTCTTAGCTGGCCAAAGCTGAGGCTTTTAAGCAATAAAAATTTCACAATGCACCACTTAAAAAGGCAAGGACAGGAAATCAAAGAATGTGGCTACCCCCACACCTGTAATTACTAGCAAATAACACACTAACTTCAGTTCAAGTTACTAAAGAGCAGAATAACTGCCACTTGAGTTAAATAGGAATCTAGCAGGTTTAAAAAAGTTTTATTAAAATATGCAACAGCACTATCTAGGGAAATAGTTTTTAGTGGATTCTAATTTGCTAATTTAGTGCATAAGAGAATGCAGTGAGGTTGAAGTTTTTTAAGTTCTGGAAAGTAGAATATGTATGCATTAGTTGTAGGGGGGAGGGGAGGCAGTTGGCAAAAATGAGGAGATGATCCCATAGTGGGTCTGGAAGGGTTCCGCTTTTACTGATGTGCTGGGGGTGACAGGGTAGAATCCAGTCTAGAATGCTTCCGGAGACAAAGTCTTTAGATGGTCTAGTTGTAGAGTTGATAAGTTGGGTGAAGTTGTAAAGATTAATATTTAGGGAATTGGATGAGGATTAGATTGATGTCCAATTGATGTTAACATCACCCAGGATAATGGTTTCATTGGTAATGTTGGTGGAGAGCCAGCAGAGGATGTATTTGAGGATTGGAATATTATCTCCAGGAGGGATGTAAAGGATGACAATGCAGAAAAGTTTATTTTTGTTTAGGTGTAGAAGGACTGGGAGCACTTCTGCATTTCCAAATTTAGGAACAGGCTTGGAGTATGGGGTAACTACAATGGATAAGGAGTAGAGTAGGGCTACACCTCCCCCTTTTTAGGAGTTCTACCTTTTCAAAGCATGCAGTAGTTGGATGGAGTGAATTCTGAGTCTTTTATATGTGGTTTAAGCCAGGTTTCGGAGATACATAGAATATCTGGTTGGCTTAGCCTTTTTAAGTGTTAACTGTATATTTATTTATCAACATTTATGCCTGGGGGGGTTAAAGCCATTCAGTTCAATTGGTCAATAAAGCTTCTAAGCTTCAAGCTTGGCATACCAATCCCTCACTTGTAAATCTAACAAAAACACTTCAGACTATCCTTAGAGTGCTGGCAGCAAGGCATTGGTCAAATAACCTCTTTTAGCATATAAATGCTGACAAACGGACTCACAATTTGCTCAGTCTTACCCACATAAAAACAAACTATATCCCGAGCTGACATGGCTAGTCAGCAAAAGGGCATGACCTGGTTCACCCTTGTTTGCTGATGTACCATATGATTGTGGTACGATCTGTAACAACCTGGTCCAGGAGTGGAGTGCCTTGAGCAGGGCACATGTTCCCTTTATATTTATATGCTTGCATCTGCCCATAGTGTCACACACACACACACACACACACACACACACACACACACACACACACACACACACAAAACCCATTTTTGTCTGTTCAGAGTAGGACCTAACCATCTATCTACTTAGTTCCTCCATGCCATGTCTGAATCTTCATGATTTAAAAAGTGTTTGGAGTGTGGGTACAAACTCCCACCTTAGGACCCACACTACATGTGTGTATGTTGCTTGAATGCTGCACATTTGTTAGATTCTGTGAAGGATTTATACATTAAATTTTAAATTTACAACAACAATAATGAACATCAGTTATGCTAAGATGATGTTATAGCATCCTGAGTAGCAGCAGGCATTGCTTCTCTAGTAGTCCATTTACAGTTTTCCTTCCAAGTTACCCACAAACAGGAATCCTAGCTATCAAGACTATACCAGTGAATAATAACCTAAAAACATTTTCATGATCACCAGCTCCATTTCTAGGCTACACCTTACTGTACATGTTTAGTTATCAATCACAAAGTTGCAAGACAGTGTCACTGCTAGAAGTCTCTACAATACCCTGCACATCCTGTAGTCTAAACATTTCCTTGACTGATGCAGCTTTTCTGTATCAGGTTCTTCGAAAGAATATGACCCATTAAAGCAGTACTAACTACTGTAGAAAGAGCACATATATTCCCAGTTAAAGAATCACCATGACAGATGAGAACAAACTTCCTGTTGTACACAAAACATATTATAGTCAAGGATCAACACACTCACCCTTCCCTATCCTAAATCTGAACAATTTACAAGAGACAACAGCCACATAAATGACACTGCCCTAAGAATATCCAGTCGGTATTAATATCTCAGCATACAGCACATAAATCCTTGATGGGGGAGATCAGAAAGGTTGCATGTTCTACCCCACATACCAAGTGGTTGGCTTCATACTCCATGTACTTCTGGTATATTCTCTCTTGGATGAGATAGCAAACCAAACCAAAAACAGAACGACAAAAACTAAATAAATCCACAGTGAAGCTAGGAACCACAGAGGACACAATCCAACAATCCAGGACACCCTCCATTGATCCAGCACCCTCGCCAAGGTGAAAGACCCCACCAGAATAGCCATGTCTGCCGAAACACATCTCCAAACAACCCACCACAGCTCACACTGGTTAAAAGAAAAACATCACTTCCTCCAAAAAATAACAACAATAAGAAAAACTTTTAAAATATTTTTAAACTATTTAGTATGCTGCTGATAAAAAATGTTTGCACATTACAGTCACTGGTCTGAAGACGGATTTGGAGTCTGCTACTTTCACAGTGTGCATTCTGTCAGTGAGTCAGTTGGCATCCCATCTTGTGACATAGGGATTTATACCTAGTTTAGTGAGTTTATCTATAATTCTAAAGTGGGGGATGGTGTCGAAAGCCTTGGCAAGATCTAGATAGGCTGTGTGAACCACCTTACCCTTGTCTACGGCTTTGGTGACTGCTTCAAAGAAGTCTGTCAGGTTTAGGAGACATGATCTGCCTTTTAGAAACCCGAACTCGGTGGGGTCCAGAGTTTGGAAATTACCAATGTCTGTTTATAAGCTCCATGATGATACGTTCCATGGCCTTGCAGACCAGGCTCATCAGGCTAATTTGTTGCTGTCTCATCTTCCATGATGTCAGGTAGTCAGGGGTATAAAGCATGCGGCCGATGCCATTACATCAGTTTTTCTTGCCCCAGATGTCAGGTGCCCCCATAGCAGGAAGCAATTATATATACAAGGTTACACCTCCAACAAAAAAGCAAATACACCAAAAAGCTTTAAACATAGTAAACACAAATAGAGGTTGTCAAAAGATTTTGTACTCTTAACATATACTGGAAGAATCACGCAGATAAAAATAAGCAAAAAGGTTTATTTTACATGCATGGCGACATGCTACAAAGTACATGGTATGTCAGCAGTCTAATTTCTGTACACTTCACATGGGTTTTTATACCCTTCTCTGCACGTACACAGTAGCTGGTTACTAGACAAGGAATTTCAGTCAAGGCTATAAATTCACATACTGGAGCCTTAGATGGTCAGAGGTCAGTCACAAGATAAGCTTGTGCCTGGACCAAGGTAACATCTGTGCATTCCTCTTTGGTCAGCAAATTCTTTACAAGAAAAACAGCTTATTTTAACTTGCTTCTTTGCACGCAATGCAATTTCACATTTTAACCCTTACTATACATGATACAAAGATGTTGAACACAAAGATTCTTACTACAGAGGTATAGCCAATAGAAGTCAAGGGGCTGGAGGGAGGGTAACTAGGACTGCAACAGTGAATACAGTCGAACATCTACATTTATGGTAAGTGTACACAACTGTACTATGTTCTTTGTGTTTCACTGTTGCAGTCATCACATTTGAGTAGATTCCCAAAGCTAAGGATGGGAAGAGGAAATCAGATAGCATTAGGACCAGCTATAAGGCCCTGCAAGACTGCAGTGGCAAAGCCAGCTCTGGATTTAGAGAAAATTGGCAAATGGTAATGCTTGGTGAAAGTATGTACAGAATTCCAGGTGGCAGCTTCTAGGATGTCCCTGGTAGGGATACCTCTGAGAAAGGGTGTAGAGGTAGATGCAGCCCTGGTTGAATGTGATCTTATCCCCTGTGGAATAGGTTTTCCATGGTGTTTATAGCAGAAATGAATGCAATGGCCTATCCATTTAGAATAGTTTGCTTTGAAATGGCCTTCCCCTCTGCCCCTGCAGCAAACGCCACCAGCAGCTGTTCAGACTTCCTGATAGGTTTAGTCCTGTCCAAGTAAACTATAAGTTGCCTGTGCACATCTAAAGAGTGCAGTATACATTCCCCTTTGCTCTATGGATTAGAAAAGAAGGTTGGCAAATGAATGGACTGATTAAGAGCCACACTGGATACTACCTTGGACATGAAGGAAGAATTGGTCCTGAGGGACACCCTGTCCGCATGAAAGATGATGAAAGGCTCCACTGCCATAAGGGCCTGTAATTCAGACACCCTTCTTGCTGAAGTGATTGCTAAAAGGAAGGCTGTTTTCCAAAAATGGAATTTCAATTCTGCACTTACAGCTGGCTCAAAAGGAGGTAGAGAGAGTTTTTTCCAATACAAAGTTAAGGTCTCAGGCTGGAGTTGGGGCTCTCCTGGGTGGTCTTAAGTTTTTGGCCCCTCTGAGGAACTGCTTGAGCAGTGGATGAGAGAAGAGGGGTGGGCTCTGTGTTGTAATGAGCTGAAATGGCTGAGGCATGAATTTTGATGGAGGAAAAGGAAACACACTTGTGAAGCATCTCAGTTAAGTATTGAAGAATCTGAGGTAAATTGGGTACTGCTGTGCCCATCCCCTGAGTTTGGTTCCAGGAACAGAATCTTTTCCATTTTTCAGCATAAGGTTTTCTAGTACTAGGCCTCCTTGCCTCCAGAATGACATCCAACACTTATTTACTGAAGGATGGTAACGGAGAGATCAGGTAATTAGCCAGGCTCAGGGTTTGAAGCTGAGGGTACAGAATCTGGTCCTCCTGCTGGGACAGCAGGGTAGGGGGTCTGAGGCAGGTGCCATTGTGACAGCAGTGACACACTGCGCAAGAGGGGGTACCAGTGTTGGGGTGGCCAGTCTGGTGCAATCAGTATAGTCCTTGGTGTGATGGCCATGCCCTGGCCCAGCAATCAAGGAGCCTCAATCCTCACCACTAACACCAGGGAGGTTGTCTCCGAGAAGAGGAAAGGATAACACACACAGTAAAGTACAATTTCCCTTAAGTGCACACAGAGATCACAGTCAGTCTGGGGCTGGTTGCTCCTTTGCTCACCAGGTCCTCAATAAGACTCCCTATTGGCACAGCTATAGGGTCCAGGTCTCAGCCTAACTGGGCAAGCTAAAACCTCCAGTACCCTCTCTGTCCAACCAGTGCTTTGTGTCTCTGCCCAGTTAGCTGATACACACACACACACACACACACACACACACACACACACACACACACACACACACACTTTAAGAAGAGGTTATACAACCACACAGACTTCCCTGGGAAAAGGCTGGCACAGGTTCTCCAGCTGTGCCCCTATTATCCGGACCATACAGTAGTAATTACTGCCACCACCCAGTTAATTATCAGCTACTAAAAGGCCCTTAAAAGGATGTGCAATTATTACTGTGCAATACTATAATCCAGTGGTAGTATGACTAATCATTCTCAAGGCTTATTGGAAGGGCTTATTACAGTAAACTCTATAAATATATAATGTACTCGAAAGCATACTTTATCTCTACATAAACCAGCCACATGTAGAATGTTTTAAAATATTTAATAATAAATAATTAAAACACAAGACAAAACTACTACATATATAGATATATTTAAGGTTCAGAGATCACACAGAAACTTAAAATAATACAGTAGGACAGGTCTGTTTTCAAAGAAAAATACATAATTAATCTTTACTAGCTTTAACTATTCCTACAAGAAATCACAGTGCTAAAACTTACATGTGAGCATAAGCAGAGTGCTGAGTTAGATATCCAAGATCAAAATGCCCCAAGTCTCTTGTGAGAAATAGTATTTAAACATTACTAACAAACATGTCTGCTGGGTCCCTCCCAAATTACATCATGTTGACACTTAGGTTTTCCCAGGCAAACAAACTGTGTTATTTAGCAATCTAACACCTGCTCAGAAACTTACAGCAATACAAGGCGTTTCACATATACACTCTAGCAGAAACCAGAGCAATAAAGCACTTTCCACATGTAAATTCTGGCCATATACTTTAGCTTTAAAACAATGGGCATGAAACCTTTATCCAGACTCACTGGAGCCGAATTCTAACATGAAAGGGTCACAACATGCTTCACTGGGCCAGTAGAGTGCAATGTTGTTACATATTTTGCAGTTCCACATTTCACAGTACTCTTTCTTACTCAAGAAAACATGCCTGTATTTTTACATTTATTTACAAATGCCAGAATTATATATTAAATTCTATGTGACTAGGCTGGCAGCCTTCGCCCATCTCTCCCCAATCGTCACACCTCTTCCTCCCCGGGGAACGCAAGCAAGTTTTTCAAGCACCCCTTGAGAAACATCGCTTGAGTGTGTCAGGTCTATCTGGGTGTACCTCACCCCGTTCCCTGTCTAGAGAGCCCATCTGTATTGGCATTGTTACTCCCACTGCGGTGCTGCACTGACATATCATATGCTTGCAACCCCAGAGACTCCATCTTAGCAACTTGGCATTTTGCTGACTGGCTCTCTTTAACCATGCTGGAGGGTTGTGATCTGTCACCACAGTGAATTTTCTTTCATACAGATAAGGCTGAAGTTTTTGTAGTGCCCACACTATGGCTAGACATTCCTTTTCTGCCGCTGCATAGCATTCCTCCCTGGGTTGGAGCCTACTACTGAGATAAACCACTGGGTGCTCTTCTCCCTCTGAAGAAAACTGGCTAAGTACAGCCCCCACCCCATAGTTTGAAGCATCCACCTGCACGACAAATTATTTGCTATAGTCTGGACTGGCTAACACAGGGGGGTCCTCCCAAAGCTTCCTTAACTTCTGAAATGCCTGCTCACATGCTGGGGTCTACACTACCTTATTTGGCCTGCTCTTCCTTGTCAGGTCTGTGAGGGGAGCAGCTATGTTACTGTGATTGGGAACAAACTTTCTGTAGTACCATGCTGTCCCTAAGAATGGCCTCACCTGCTTTTTGGTAACAGGTGCAGGCCATGCCTGAATAGCTTCCACTTTGGCAGGTTCTGGCCTTATCTTACCACTCCCCACTCTATGTACTAGGTAGGAGACCTCTGCCATACCCACCTGACATTTGCTTAATGGTCAACCATGCCCTCTGTAGTCTGCCCAGCACCTCTGACATGCTGAAAGTGCTCTTGCGAGGAATGGCTGCAGATAGCAATATTATCCATGTAAGCAAGGGCGAACCCTCCTGCTAAGATATGATCTACCAGCCTCTGTAAAGTTGCTGGGGCATTCTTAATCCCAAAGGGCATCTTTGTGAACTCATACAAGACAAAAGGAGTCACAAAGGCTGACTTCTCTCTAGCACTGGGAGTCAAGGGCACCAGCCAGTAACCCTTGGTAAGATCAATGGTTGTAAGATACTTAGCCCCACCCAGCTGCTCTAGGGCCTCATCTGTCCTAGGCTTGGGGTAAGCATCTACCTCTGTGTGACTATTTAATTTCCTGTAATCCACACAGAACCTGGTTCTGCCATCCTTCTTTGGCACCAACACCACAGGTGAGGCCCAGGGACTGTTGGACTCTTGAATCACCCCTAGTTCCAAAGTCTCTGGTACCTCTTCTCTCAGAGTCTGCTTGACTTTCTCATGCACCCTATAAGGGTCCTGCCTAATAAACCTTTGGAGTTCTGTATCCACCTGGTGCTGCACCAGGTGGGTGCACCCTGGTTTCCCAGTGAACAAGTCTCCAAATTCCTGCAACACTGCTCGGATTTCTTGAACCTGGGTAGGAGATAGCTGCTGAGACACTGCTACCCCTTCCACCGAGGTGTCAGCCCGAGCCTCACTGAGGAGATTAGTCACAAGATCTCTCTCAGACTCCTCATGCAATCAACTGCAAATGCTCAACACAAGGGCCTCCCTATCATGGTAAGGTTTCATCATGTTAACATGGTATAATTTGTGCCCCTGCCATCTGCCTAGCACTTCCACCATGTAGTTAACATCACTTACCCTTCTTACCACCTTGTAGGGTCCCTCCCAAGCTGCTTTCAACTTGTTGTGTCTGACAGGAATGAGAACCATCACCTGCTGCCCTACAGCATACTCTTTAGCTTGAGCATCCCTGTCATACCACTCCTTTTTCTGTTGTTGGACTTCTGCCAGGTTCTCCTGGGCCAGGCCCATGAGTTCCCTGAGCCTTTTCCTGAGGTTCAGGATATATGCCACAACAGACTCCTTGTGAGACTCACACTCACCTTTCCACTCATCTCGAATTAAATCTAGAGGTCCCCTCACCCTATGCCCATACAGCAAATCAAAGGGTGAAAAACCTGTGGATTCCTGGGGAACCTCTCTGTAAGCAAACAGATGGGGCAAATATTTGTCCCACTCCCGCTTAAACTGATCTGCAAATGCCCATAGCATGGACATGATTGTAGAGTTTAACCTCTCAACTAGACCATTAGTCTGGGGATGGAAGGGGATGGTCTTCATGTGCTTTACCCCACAGGACTTCCACAGACAAGCCAGCCGGTCTGACATAAAATTGGCCCCTCTGTCAGACAGTATTTCCTTTGTGAAAGCTACCCTGTTGAAAATCTCTAGCAAAGCATTTGCCACCTTCTCAGCCTCAACGGAGTACAAAGCCACTGCCTCAGGGTATCGTATAGCATAATCTACAATCACTAGGATATACCTTTTCCCTGTGGAACTTGGGGTACTCAGAGGACCCACAATACCCATAACTACCCTTTGAAATGGCTCCTCAATCACAGGCAAAGGCATCAAAGGAGCTCTCACCTTGTCTCCTGCCTTGTCTACCGTTTGTCACTGCTCACAGGACCTGCAGTACCCTGTTACATCTCTGGAAATTCCAGGCCAATAGAAGTTCTGCATAATACGCCTCTTTGTACGTTTTATGTCCATATGACCTGCAAAGGGAATATCATGGGCTATGGCTAGAAGCGCAAGATGGTAAACTCTAGGCACTACCAACTGCTCTAGTCTCTCACCTTCTAGCCCTCCCTCAGGGGTCCACTCTCTGTACAGTAACCCTTTGTTCCAGTATACAGATTCCCCCTTCCCTTAAGAATCAGGTGCCTCCCTAGCTACCTGCCTCAGGCCTTGCAATGTAGGGTCTGAGAGCTGAGCTTGTCTCAAGTTTCTCATTGTAACCCTTCCCAGCTCCCCTTCCACAGGAAGTCTGGCATCCTCTGACAGTGATGCCTCACTGTCAGCCTGGGTACTACTACTCACCTCTACCTTTGCAGTTACCCTGTCCAAGGGAACATCAGTACCCACAAGCAGCTGTGGCTCACATTCAGTCTCCCTGCTACAGTGTAGCTCACTCTCTGAAGTAACCATCTCAGCAGTCCTGGCTGCAAGTATGCAGTCTGTCTGGGTCTCCCCCAGGCTACCAGACCCACACGCTTGTCTCCTAGCCTCACTGCATGTAACTGCATAAGTACTGCCTCATCCAAATCCTTCCCTCTCAGGACATCTGCAGGATGGTAGTTCCATACCCCTGTTGTCTCAAGACAACCCACTGTTGGCATTTTGTCTTTCCCATTTACTGGCTCGCTCACCTTTGGTTCTCCACCTTGCCTCCATGGACATCTGTATGCCACATGGTCCCACTGGTTGCATTCAAAACATTTAACCCTAGCTCCTGGACATGTACCTGGACTAGTGACTTCCCCTGCTACTGGCAGATTCTGTTGGGGCAGCCTGTGCTGATTGAGGAGCCATTTCAAATGGTAGTTATGGATATTGTGGGTCCTCTGAGTACCCCTTGTCATGGGTTCCTTTAGACCCATAAGCAGTACTGGGGATCCCTTTCCTGTGCAGGGCTGCCCTGCTTGAAAGGTATAGCTCTCCCTTCTTCCCCCAACTCCTCTGAAGTAGCACACTGTTTATCAGCTAACCAGATCCTCATGTCCTCAGGCAAAGTGCTAAGGGCTTGTTCCCTTACCAAAAAGTCTGCCAGCCCTTCAAATGTGGTGACCTGACATCCACTCACCCAGCTATGAAAATAAGTGTTCAGTTCAACAACATATTCACATACATTTTCATTTCCTTGCATCTATGCTCACAAAACCTTTTCCTATACATTTCAGGTGTTAGCTTAAAACATTCTAATAAATGTCTTTTTACAGCAGTATAATCAAAACAGTCAGTGTCATGCATTTTTGCTAAAGAAGTTACAGCTTTACCATGGAGTAAGGGGGTCAGGAACCGTACCCAGAGCCCTTGGTCAACTTCATATTGTTTACATACCTGCTCAAACATATGAATGAAGCTAGCAAAATTATCCCCCTCTTTAAACTGTGGAAGAAATGTACTGACCTTTTGTGCTTCTGGGGTCTGGTTACTCCCTTCCCCATTACCTCCATGACTCTGGCTAAGAGTCAGCATTTCCTTCTCATGCTTTCTCTGCCGTTCCTGTTCTTCAGCTTCTAGGTTCCTCATTCTCTCAGCTGCTTCTAGTTCCATATACCTGGCCTCCAACTCAAGTCTCTTCAGCTCCAGCTGGATTTTTAAGTCCACTGCAGAAAGGATGAGCTGTCCATTCTCTGAGGATATTGTATCTACACTGTCAGTCTGATTGTCCTCCAGGCTGCTGTTTTCTGATGCAGCTGTAACCAAGGCTGCAATCAGGTCTGCCTTAGTCAGGTTTGCATGCACCAGCCCCCTCGCCTGGCACATCTCCACCAGCTGGCTCCTTGTCTGCTTTCCATACTCCTCTGCTGACACGCTGCCTGCTAACCCTGACTAACACTAAGTTAACAAAAGAAATAAAACAATTGTGATCTGTATACACTGTGTGGCTGTTTTAGAGTACAAAACACTTTTAGAGTTCACTGTACATAATCTACAGGAATTTGCTCTACCCACACCACTACAAGCCAATTAGTGTGTGAAGTAGATCCCACCACTGCAAACCACAATGTGATGGCCGTGCTCTGGCCCAGCAATCAAGGAGTCTCAATCCTCACCACTAACACCAGGGAGGTTATCTCTGAGAAGAAGAAAGGATAACTAATACACACAGTAAAGTACAATTTCCCTTAAGTGCACACAGAGATCACAGTCAGTCTGGGGCTGGTTGCTCGTTTGCTCAACAGGTCCCCAATAAGACTCCCCACCGGCACAGCTATAGGGTCCAGTTCTCAGCCTAACTGGGCAAGCTAAATCCTCCAGTACCCTCTCTGTCCAACCAGTGCTTTGTGTCTCTGCCCAGGTAGCTGATACACACACACACACTTTGTGAAGAGGTTATACAACCACACAGACTTCCCTGGGAAAAGGCTAGCACAGGTTCTCCAGCTGTGCCCCTATTACCCAGGCCATACGGTAGTAATTCCTGCCACCACCCAGTTAATTATCAGCTACTAAAAAGCCCTTAAAAGGGTGTCCAATTATTACTGTGCAATACTATAATCCAATGGTAGTATGACTAATCAGTCTCAAGGCTTATTGGAAGGGCTTATTACAATAAACTCTATAAATATATAATGTACTCAAAAGCATACTTTATCTCTACATAAACCAGCCACAGGCAGAAGGTTTTAAAAATATTTAATAACAAATAATTAAAACACAAGACAAAACTACTACACCACAGAGATATCTAAGAGTTCAGAGATCACACAGAAACTTAAAATAATACAGTAGGACAGGTCTGTTTTCAAAGAAAAATACATAATTAATCTTTACTAGCTTTAACTATGCCTACAAGAAATCACAATGCTAAAACTTACATGTGAGCATAAGCAGAGTGCTGAGTTACATATCCAAGATCAAAATGCCCCAAGTCTCTTGTGAGAAATAGTATTTAATAATTACTAACAAACATGTCTGCTGGGTCCCTCCCAAATTACATCATGATGACACTTAGGTTTTCCCAGGCAAACAAACTGCATTATTTAGCAATCTAACACCTGCTCAGAAACTTACAACAATACAAGGCATTTCACATATACACTCTAGCAGAAACAAGAGCAATAAAGCACCTTCCACATGTAAATTCTGGTCATAAACATTAGCCTTAAAACAGTGGGCATGAAACCTTTATCCAGACTCACTGGAGCCGAATTCTAACATAAAATGGTCACAACATGCTTCAGTGGGCCAGTAGAGTGCAATGTTGTCACATATTTTGCAGTTCAATATTTCACAGTATTCTTTTACACTCAAGAAAACATACTGTATTTTTACATTTATTTACAAATGCCAGAATTATATATCAAATTCTATTTGACTAGGCTGGCAGCCTTCGCCTATCTCTCCCCAATCATCACACTTGGTTTGTCCTCTTTGATCTTCAGTAATACCTTGGAGAGGAGAAGCAGAGGAGGAAAGGCATAAAGTGACAGATTATTCCAGGTGAAGGCCAAGGCATCCACTTTCCAAACTTGTTTGTGGGGAGTCCTTGTGCAGACTTTGTCCAATTGACAGTTCTGGGGGGAGGCAAACAGGTCTTTATCTGGGCTCCCCATTTGTTTATCAACATGTTGAATGTCTTTGGTTCCAGTTTCCACTCGTGTGGGTCCATGAGATTTCTGCTTAGTTCGTCTGCCAGTGCATTTAGCTTTTCTGGCAGGAATTGAGGCTGTAGGTGCACTTGGTAGCTCAAGGCTGTGTTCCACAGAGCCATGGCTAGTCTGCAGAGATGGTACGAGTGGGTTCCCCACTGCTTGTTTATGTACCACATAACAGTGGTGTTGTCCGTCTTTACCATTAATTGTCCTGGAAGAATGTGGTCCTTGAAGGCTGTCAGAGCATTCTGTACAGCTAACATTTCTTTTTGATTGATATGCAGGTGCATTTGACTTGGGTTCCATTTGCCCTGAATGCAATTCCCTGCCAAGTGAGCCCCCCATGTATAGTCTGATGCATCTGTTAGGGTTTGGGCCAGCAGGGGGTAGAGTGCATGGCAGTCCCTTGTTTTGGTGGCAGGCCTCTGCCCACCAAAGGAACTCTAACTGTAGGCAAGGTATGATAGGAATCATTGCTTCTAGATCCTGAGAATTTTGACACCCTAGGCTTTTTAGATACCATTGTAGTTTCCTCATATGCAGTCTTGCATATGGAATTAGGAGAATGCAGAAGGCCATGAACCCCAAGGCTTGCAGTATTTGTCTTGCAGATAGCAGGGTCTTTGTGGTCATTAGTTTGAAGTAAGCTGTCAAATGAACTTGTTTCTCTGGCGTGAGGAAAGCCATCTGGGAAGTTGTGTTCAAGCTTGCTCCCAGGAATACAATTTGTTGGCAGGGTACAAGATGTGATTTCTTTTCATTTATGGTGTACCCCAGAGAAGTTAGCACCTTTTGTACAAACGCCAGATGATTCAAAAGTATGTCCTGGCTTTCTGCCTGAATTAGACAATCATCCATGTACGGTTATATTTGAATATTTCTTTGCCTGCAAAAGGCAATGACTGGAGCTGGGCACTTTGTGAATACCATGGGCACAGTAGATAAGCCAAAGGGCAGTGCAGAGAACTGATGGTGCATGTAGCCTGCTTTGAAGCGTAGGTATCTTCAGCAAGATTCCCTGATTGGGATGTGCAGGTAGGCTTCCTTTAAATCCAGTGTTGCCAACCAGACATTCTTGCCTAGCATAGGAAGTAAATGGTGAAGAGTTAGCATCTTGAATTTTGGGATCACCAAAAAAGTGTTTAGGACAGAGAGATCCAGGATAGGACACCAGTAGTTGTCTTTTCTGGGCACCAGGAAAAGTCTTGAGTAGAAACCTTGTCCCCTTTCCTCTTCTGGGACAGTTTGAATAGCCCTTATACTTCAGAGAGAAAAAACTTGCTTTTGAGCCTCTGCCCACTGATTTGGGGGTAGATCTGGCCAACCATTTGGGGTTGGTAAAGTGTGGAAGTGGAATCTGTATCCTTGGGAAACTATATTTAAAACCCATTTGTCCTGGGTGAAGAGTTTCCAGTTTTTTGCCTGCACAGCAATCTTCCCCCCTAAAGGAGCAGTCGGTTGAGAAGGGCTTGAAAGTTTTAAAGTTAAGTCATTGAGACAGTTTACCATAGGGGGGGGAGTCTTACTACTCCCTGCTTTGGAAGTGGGAGCCCCCCCACTGCTTAGTCTTGTGCGTACCTTGGAACTGAAGCCTGGATGTTCTGCTGGTTCTGGGTTTGGACTGAGAAGGCTTGGAAGAGGCAGGAAAAGACCAATTCTTAGAGGGTCAATGCCTACTAAATCATGGAGGCTGTACTTGCAGGAAATCTTTAACAGTTTGCATAGATTTAGCTTTTTCCTTCATCTTTTTAAGTACTACTTCTGCTTTGTTGCCAAACAGGTGGTCCTGGCTTAAGGGAGCATCCAGCAATTTAGCTTTAACATGATCTGGCAAAGATTGCTCCTTAAGCCAAGCATGCCTTCTAAGTACAGACCCAGTGACAGCAGCCCTGCAAGATGCCTCTAGTGAATCAAAACCACATTGCAAAGTATGTTTTCCAACTTGTTCAGCAGAATGCATTAAATCCTGTAAATCCTTATTTTCAGCACAGTCAGGAATCAACATCATTTTCTGTTTAAGCAATCCAATAATATGCTGCGGATACTTTAACATATGAAACTAGCAGTTTAAGGCCCTAATGGCCAAGGTTGCAGAAGTGTATACCTTCTTATCCCATCTATCCAGTGCCCTGGAATCTCTATCAGAGGGGGGTAGGATTTTTGTCAGTAGTAGCCTTAATGCCCTTGGGTCCTTGTGAAATGGTCTCAGGATCCGCAGTAGGATTTGTAAAGAGGAACTTGTGAGAGTCGGGAACCCTGTAATATCTATCTGGTTTTCTGGGAGCAGGAGGTAAGGAGTCAGGGGCCAAGCTGAATTCTGAAAAGACATCACCAACAATGTCCAGTACAGGGGGGATAGCTAAAGGCCTGTGTTGGGGCAGGAGTAAGAAATCCCTAAGCCTCTTTTTACAATCAGAGTAATCCTGGCTTTCCCAGCGAAAATGCTCCCTAAGAGTATGCAAGGTTGCACCAAAAGAGAAATCCTCTGGAGGGGAAGCAGAGGGAATAGAGTCCTCTGCATCAGAATCCTCATAGGTAGATAAGGGTAAATCCTGGTCATCAGAGGAAACAGAAATTTCAGAATCCTGATCAGAAGAATCATAAGAAAATTCAGTCCTAGGTCTCTTAGAGGGGGAAGGTTGGCTTCCCCTGATTAAAGTAATAAGGTCTTCAGCCATTCTTATCATTTGTTTTTTAGGCATAGAGGCCAGACCATGCAGTCTAGGCATCGGTTTTCTAGGCATGGATCGAGTTTTAGGCCTTGAAGAAGAAGATGGCATTGGTTTAATATACAAGTCAGTAGGCCTGAATACACCCTCAGAAGCCAGTGCCTGCACAGCGGCTCAAGACCCATCCAAGGTAGAGACATCCACAGGTTCCACAGTTGAAGCATCTTGCAGCATACCGGACTCTGAATGGGTCTCAGTAGAGGCCTGCAAATTTGAAGTAGTGGGTATCAGGGGCTGCAAAAGCACCTCACTGAGTACCAGCAAACTGGAGACTAGCTTAGGAGAAGCATTGTCGGCAGCTTTGGACCTAGAAGGCTTGTTTCTGTCTTTATCTTTGCATTTTTTTGGAATGTTGGTAGTCGGATGGCTTACCGAAGCCATATCTGGGTAATTGAACAGAGTACCAAAATATTTAGAAGCATAAATATACCGATGACAAATAGTTTGTTGTTTAAATAAGGTACAAAACCGACAGCAAGGTACATTCTGGTCAGGGCCTAGGCAAGGAATACAGTACGAATGAAAATCATTATGAGGTATTTGCTTTCCACAAGAAATGCAATTATTGACTTTTACTGACATGGGTTTAGAGCAAGAAAAAGTTTCCCCAATGGGGTACTTAGCTTTAGTTGAAGACTTCGGTTCTGAAACTCGAAAACGAAAATTTCAGGGGTCGGCCAATTGCCACTTGCAAACTGCTTCTGCTTCGGGCACCGCACAGCAAGAAAGACTGATGTAATGGCGTCGGTTGCATGCTTTATACCCCTGACTACCTGATGTCATGGAAGATGAGACAGCAACCGACGCACAACCCAAGACTTTGATAATCAGGCCGACTGAGGGCTACTGCAAGCAGATAACCCAAATGTGATGACTGCAACAGTGAAACACGAAGAGCATCACATGGAATTCCTGCAGTCTCAAGTGAGCTGCAACTATCGCCATGCATATGGTGAACACCCTGAGGGTTGTGGTGAGACCAAAAGGGAGGACTCTGAATTGGAAGTGATTAGATCTCAGCCTGTAGAGAAGACACCTTCTGGAGCATCTGTTCATTCTGATATGATAGTACGCTTTCTTCAGGTCCATTGAGCACAACCAGTCATCCATTTGCAGCAGAAGTAGAATGGACTGGACCATGACCATCCTGAATTTTGAGTTTTTTACTGACTTGTTCAGGGATGTCAGGTCCAATATTGGCAGAAGATCCCCTGTCTTTTTTCGTACTAAAAAGAATCTTGAGTAAATCCCTGATCTGATCTGGGGGGACCTTCTGGATGACTGTTTTGTCTAGTAGCTTTGCAATCTCCAAAGCTGCTGATTTCCACTGATTGGGTAGAACATCGGGGAGGGATCTGTTTGGTTTGGGATGTTTTATAAAGGGAATAGAATAGCCTCTGGATATGATCCTTTGCACCCACAGATCATTTGTGATGGCCATCTAGGCTTCTGGGTGCACGGATAAGCACCCCCAACTGCCTTCAGAGGGGGACAGTCAAGCAACCCTTCAGCAGTGCTGAAAGGGTCTGTCTGAGAATGAATCTCAAGACTCTTGATTTTGTAGACCCCCTCTGAAGCGTGGGTGGCTTCTACCATTATTACTGATTCCCCCTCTGCCCCTGGGGGAAAACGTCTCCCTGGGTTTCCTGAAAAGGATCATGAGGGTAGAAAAAAAGAGAGAGAGATATGGTTAATAAGTAACAGGAATTACAGAGTTGCTGACAAAGGTTAAAATACTACAGGAAAGGGGAAATCTCACAGAACAAGAACAGGCACAAATGCTGATAGCTAAAGAGAAAATAAGACAGTATCCAGATAACATGCATGGGTTTAGAAAGATTGCTGTTAAGCAATCGTTTTTTGATAACTCCAGGGCACAAAAACATTTAGTACAATGACTTAGACAGCAGAAAATAACCAGAGATCCTGCAGAAGTTTTAGAGATGTTTTGGAAATTTTATGAAAATTTGTATAAAGCAGAGAAATGTGGAAATAAGGAGCACAAGTGGAAATATTTATGGAAGACTTAATTATGCCAAGGCTAAAGGTAGATGAGGCTCAACAACTAACAGTTAAAACAGGAGGAGAAGAGATAAACATGGTGATGTATAATCAATCTTCAGAAAAGTCCCCAGGAATATATGGTGTTATGGTGGAATTTTGGTTGTAAGAAGGGAAGAAAGTTGCAAAGATCTGGAAGATTTTATTTAACAGTATTTTTAAAAGGAGGTGAAGGACAAACATTTTGAGAGAAAGCTGTGGTGGCTGTATTATCTAAAGATGGTAAAAGCCCATCTGACAACTTCATATAAACAATTTTAAAATTTTGAACCACAATTATAAAGTGGTTATTTCTACACTACCTAAAAGAATGGTAAAGGTGTTGCCAAAACTGATAGATACGCATCAATGTGATTTTGTGGAGGGGAGGCAAACATCTGTCAACATTAATAGAACAATGATGATATAGAGGAAAGCAGAATGTAAGAAAATATTGCTGCAGGTAGTGCATCTTGATGCAAAGAAAGTATTTGATAGACTAATTGAGATTTTATGAGTAAGACAATGGAAGTATTTGCATTCCCTGATACAACAGAGTTAATTAGGAGGATATACAAAAGATCAGAGGCAAGAATTAAAGTAGGAAGATCCTGTCTGATAAGCTGCATCAAAACAGAGAAACCAGTCAGGGTGTCCTTTTTCTGCTTTACTTTGTAATTAGACCTACTGGCAAAGCAAATAATAAGACTCAGAAATGCAAGGATATAATTCAGATGATCAAAAAAAAACTAAATGAAAACTACAGCCAAGCTAGAATTTCCAATGCGTGACCTCCCAAACCTCCTGTAACAGAGGCACATGGGATATATGCAAATGACCCTTATGAACATCTGGTGACACACCTGTGTTTCTTATGCTTAGTCAAATACTCTGCTTATGCGATGCTCATGAGGTCATAAGGCCAAAATATGCATATCCATGGCTAGTGGGGGTTGGCCTTATTGGCCTGATATTGTCCATTAAAACAACTTCAAATGTAAAACTCATGGCCAATCAGAATTGCCATATAGCTGAAAAACCTGATGTTCATAAGGGTCATTTGCATATATCCCATGTGCGTCTGTTACAGGAGGTTTGGGAGGTCACTCATTGGAAGTTCTAGCTTGGCTGGAGTTTTCATTTAGTTTTTTCTGATTGTTTTTTCAGTGTGACCTTCTAACTCTTTGTTTTAATTCATATAATCAAGAAAAGTTGGACTTATTAGCAGATATTTAGCACTTAAGTCCAGAAAGTACAGTTGCGTACACTTACCATAAATGTAGGTGTTCGAGTGTATTCACTGCTGCAGTCATCACACTTGGGTTATCTGCCTGCAGGTAGCCCTCAGTCGGCCCGGATACCAGAGACTTAGTATCTCTGAGTCAGTTGCTGTCGCTCCAAGACTGACGTCAGGTCTTCAGGCATATAAAAACAGGCAGCCGACACCATTATATCAGTTTTTCTTGCCCAAATGTCAGGAGCCCCCAAATAGGGAGCAAAGTTATAGTGGAAAAAACATCACCAGTAAAAAGTAAATACCAATAGCCCTGTAAGGGGTGAGATGGAGATAGATAAGGAGAGAGAGAGAGAGACAAGGGGTCTGGAGGGTGAGAAACCAGGACTGCAACAGTGAATACACTTGAACATCTACATTTATGGCAAGTGTACACAACTGTACTATGTTCTTCGTGTTTCACTGTTGCAGTCATCTCACTTGAGTTGATTCCCAAAGCTGAAGAATGGGTAAAGGCATTCAAGAAGAGTCAGGGCTGGCTAGTATGCCCTGCAAGACTGCTGTAGCAAAACCCGCCCTGGATTTGGAAAAGATAGGCAGGTGGTAATGCTTGGTGAAGGTATGAACAGAACTCCAGGTAGCAGCTTCCAGAATGTCCCTGGTAGGGACTCCCCTGAGGAATGCTGTAGAGGTAGAAGTTGCCCTAGTGGAATGTGTTCTGACCCCCTGAGGGGTTGGTTTCCCATGGTGTTTGCAACAGAAGTGGATGCAGTGTTCTATCCATTTGGAAATAGTTTGTTTAAATATGGCCTTGCCCTCTGTCCCTGGTGCAAAGCTGACTAGTACCTGGTCAGATTTTTTGAAGGGCTTAGTCCTGTCAAGGTAGAATCTGAGCTGTCTGTGCACGTCCAAAGAGTGCAGTATCCTTTCCCCTTTATTCTGAGGATTAGGAAAGAAGGTTGGCAAATGGATAGATTGGTTGAGAGCTACACTGGACACCACTTTAGGCATAAAATTAGGGTTAGTTCTTACGAATACCCTGTCAGCATGAAAAATAATGAAGGGTTCCACAGCCATAAGTGCTTGTAGCTCAGACACTCTTCTAGCTGAAGTGATGGCCAGAAGCAAGGCAGTTTTCCAAGAGAGGAATTTTAACTCTGCTAATGCTGCAGGCTCAAAGGGGGGAGCGTGAGCTTTTCCAGTACAAAATTAAGGTCCCAAGTGGGGGTGGGTGCTCTCCTTGGTGGCCTTAAATTGTTCGCCTCTCTCAGGAACTGTTATGAGAGGGTGAGAGAAGAGAGGTGGGCTCAGTGTTGCAATGAGCCGAGATGGCAGAGGCATGCATCTTAATGGAAGAGAAGGAAAGGCCTCTGTGGGGTAGATCTGCTAGGTAATCCAGGATTAAGGGTAAGGAGAGCAGAGCTGTGTCCGGCTCCTTTACACTGAATCCAGGAACAATACCTTTTCCACTCATCAGCATAGGATTTCCTTGTACTGGGTCTTCTGGCTTCCAGAATGATGTCCAGTACCCGCTTGTTTAGGCTGGTCACTGGGGGAGAATTCAAGGAATAAGCCAGGCTGCAAGGTTCAGGATTTGCAGCTGCGGGTGTAGGATCTGTCCCTCCTGCTGAGTGAGGAGGGTTGGCATCTGAGGTAGATGCCATGGTGGCACCGGTGACAGGCTGCACAGTAGTGGGTGCCAGTGCTGGCATGGCCAGTCAGTGGCAATCAGGACTGCCCTTGGTCTGTCCTGTCTTATCTTGAGTAATATTCTTGAAAGAAGAGGCAGAGAGGGAAAAGCATAGACTGAGAGGTTTATCCACTGGAAGGACAGGACATCCACTTTCCATGTCCTGCTGTGAGGTGCCCTGGTGCAGAATTTGCTGATGTGGTGATTGTAGGGGGTAGTTAAAGAGGTCCACCTCTGGTATCCCCATTTCTGGGTTAGCAGGCTGAAAGTGCTGGCATTTAATTGCCACTTGTGTGGGTCTAGGAGATTTCTGCTTAAGTCGTCTGCCAGAGAGTCCTGGCAGGAAATGAGCTTGCAGATGAATATGCATGTCCAAGGCCATGTTCCACAGTGTCATGGCTAGCCTGCAGAGTGGGTAAGAGTGGGTTCCCCCCTGCTTGTTGATGTACCACATAACCCTGGTGTTGTCTGTTTTTATTAGTAGGGGTCCTGGTGAGAGTAGGGATCTGAAAGTGTCAGAGCATGCTGAAAAGCTAGCATCTCTTTTTGATTGATGTGCAGATGAATTTGAATTGGGCTTCAGTGGCTCTGAATGCACTTGTCCCCCAGATGTGCCCCCCAGGCATAGTCGGATGAGTCTGTGGTTAGGGTCTGGGCGGCGTGGGGTTGGGTAAAGGGAAGCCCCTTGTTGTGCTTGCATACTGCTGCCCACCAGAGAAACTCTGTCCATAGACAAGGAATGATAGGGATGATGGTTTCCAGGTACTGAGAATGTTGGCACCAAAGATTTTTTAAGTACCAATGAAGTTTCCTCATATGCAGTCTGGCATATGGAATTAGTAGAATGCAAGAGGCCATGACCCTAGAGCTGGCAGGGTTTTCCTTGTGGATAGCTGGGTTCTGGTGGCCATTTGAGTGAAGTAGCCTGTCAGATAGGCTTGTTTGTCTGTAGTAAGGAATGCCATCTGGGAGGCTGTGTCCAAGCTTGCTCCCAGGAATGCAATCTTTTGACTGGGGACTAGTTTTGATTTCTTTTCATTGATAGTGTACCCCAGGGAGGTTAGAAGGTTCTTTACAAATGTCAGGTGCTGAATCAGCTTTTCTTGACTGTCTGCCTGAATCAGGAAATTGTCCAAGTAAGGGTATATTTGAATATTTCTCTGTCTGCAATAGGCAATGGCTGGAGCCAGGCATTTTGTGAAGACTCTTGGAGCAGTGGATAAGCCAAAGGGAAGTGCAGAGAACAAGTGCAGAGAACTGATAATACATAGATCCTGCCCTGACATGTAGATATTTTCTGCATGATTCCCTGATAGGGATGTGCAGATAGGCTTCTTTTAGGTCTAGGGTGGCTAGCCAGGCCTCTTAGGACAGCACAGAAAGAAGCTGCTTAAGGGTGAGCATTTTGAATTTTGGTACCACCAGGAAGGTGTTTAGAATGGAAAGGTCTAGGAGTGGGCGCCAAGTCCCCTCTTTTATGGGTACCAGGAAAAGTCTGGAATAAAACCCTTGACCTATCTGTTCTACAGGAACAGGTTGAATTGCCTTTATGGAGAGCAAGGATTGAACTTGATTTTGTGCCTCTGTCCACTGGTTTGGAGGAAGGTCTGGGAACCCTTTCGGGGTTGGCAGTGTGAGGAAGTAAAATTTGTACCCCTGGGATACAATGTTGAGGATCCATCGGTTTTTGGTGATGGAGGTCCAGTTTTTTGCATGGTGGACAAGTTTTCCTCCTAGGGGCACGAGGAATTGGGCAGAGCTGAGGAGTGGAGTTGAGAAGTCATTGTAAATTCTTTCTGTAAGGGGGTGGCTTAGCACTCCCTGTTTTAGAAGTGGAGGTACTTCATTTCTTAGATCTCTGCATACCCTGAGACTTTAATCTGGGGGGGTGGGGGGTCTGTATCCCCTGGGTCTAGTTTGAGATGGCCTTGAGGGGGGCCAGAAAGGACAAATATTTCGAGGTGCAAAGCCTACTGAATCTTGGTGGCTGCACCTGAAAAAAGTCTTTGACTGTCTGCATAGACTTAGCCTTTCCTACCATCTTTTTTAGAACCTCTTCTGCTCTGGTGCCAAACAAATTGCCCTTATTCAAAGGAGTGTCTAGTAATTTTGATTTGACATGGTCTGGCAAGGTCTGTTCCTTAAGCCAAGCATGCCTTCTCAGTACAGAACCAGTGACTGCTGCCCTGCAAGATGCTTCTAGGGCGTCAAACCCACATTGCAAGGTATGCTTGCTGACTTGGCTTGCAGAATGCATAAGCTCCTGTAATTCTTTATTTTCTGCACGGTCTGTAAAGGTAGATCATTTTTGCTTAATAAGTTCCACAATATGTTGCTGGTATTTCAGCATGTGAAATTGGCAATTCAATGCCCTAATGGCTAGAGTTGCAGAGGTGTATACATTTTTACCCCATCTGTCTAAAGCTCGGGAATCCCTGTCCGAAGAGGTGGGATTCTTAGCTGTAGTTGCTTTTATACATTTAGGACCTTGGGAAATGACCTCTGAGTCAGCAGTAGGATGTTTGAAAAGAAATTTGTGAGAGCTAGGGACTCTGTAGTACCTGTCTGGTTTCCTTGGAGCAGGGGGTAAAGTATCAGGAGTCAGACTGGATGCCATGAAGACATCATCCACGACATCCAAAACAGGAGGGATAGCTAAGGGTCTATATTGTGGCAATTCTAAAAATTCTCTGAGTCTCTTTTTGGACTGAGGATAATCCTGGCATCCCCTGTGGAAATGCTCTCAAAGTATGAAGGGTTTCACCAAAAGAAAAATCCTCTGGAGGTGAAGCAGAGGGAATGGATTCCTCATAAGCAGATAAAGGCATGTCTTCATATTCAGAAACATCAGTCTCATCGGACTCTTGGTCAGATAAAGCTGCTGGGGACAGGTCTCTTTCTCTTAGCAGGGGAAGGCTGGCTTCCCCTAATCAGCATGATCAGGTCTTCTGCCATTTCAAGCATTTGAGATTGTGGCAAGGAAACAGGTGCTTGAGATGGGGTCGTTGGGTTTTTAGGCGTAGCTCATACTCTTGGCCTTAGAAACTCAGCAGCTTTAGTCAAAACTGAAGACATGAAAGAAGTCATCGGTTTGTGTCAAGTACTGGTAATGTGAACAACTTTCTCAGAAGCCGATGCCTGCACAGTGGCTCTGGACCCATCCAAGATAGAGACATTTGCAGGTTCCATAGTCAAAGAAGAGTCTCATGGCATACCAGACCCCAAACGGGTCTCAGTAGCGGCCTGCGAATCCATCGAAGCAGGTATCAGGTGCTGCAAAAGTGCCTCAGTGAGTACCGGCAAACTGGTGACTAGCTTAATGGAAGCATTGTCGGGAGTTTTGGGCCTGTGCGGTCTGTCTCTGTCTTTATCCTTATGTTTTTTTCAGAAGAGTGCTAGTCGGATGGCTTACCGAAGCCATTTCAGAATATGGAGATCAAGAGTGAAAGTATTTTGTGACAATAAGGGCCCGACGATGAATAGTTTGGGTGTTGAACAAAGCACAAAACCGACAGTGAGGAATGTTGTGGTCTGGGCCTAAACAGGTGATGCAGTAAGAATGGAAATCTCGGTGTGGTATTTACTTTCCACAGGCGAGACAATGGTTAACTTTTTCTGACATCGGTTAGAGCAAGAAAAAAGGATCTCCAATGGGGTACTTGGCTTTACAAGACTCAGGATGATTCAATTCGGAAATGAAAACTCAGGTAGCGGCTGATCGGAACTCGTGCTAACTGCTTCTGCTTCGGGCTCCTCATCAAGAAAGACTAATATAATGGCATTGGCTGCTTGTTTTTATACCCCTGATGACCTGACATCAGTCCTGGAGCGACAGCAACCAATGTAGAAATACTAAGTATCTGGTATTTGGGCCGACTGAGGGCTACCTGCAGGCAGATAACCCAAGTGTGATGACTGCAACAGTGAAACACGAAGAACATCAGGACATTTCAGCCTTGTGGAACATTTTGAGACAGTTTCAATTCTTTTCGCAGTATAAAAGTAATGAAGATAAAACAACGGCTACAGCCGGAAATTACATATCCACTAGAGAATGTTTAACACAGCAGAAATTTGCCAATCATAACAAAATAAGGATGATGTGGCTACACGCTAGGAGCCTAAACAAAAAATGGCACACCCTGGAAGCACTTCTATCACTGGAAAGATGCAGAAATTTGTGCAGTCACAGAAATCTGGTTCAAGACCTCAGAATGTACCCCAGCCTTGCTAGAAATGTATCATTATGGCCCTCATAAATAAAGATACAAGTGACTTCTAAACCCTGGATCCTACAGAAGTCGGCTTCATCAAAAGCAGATCCTGCCTGGTAAATCTGGTGGATATTTTTTGAAAATGTGACCAGAGCCACTGATGAAGGCAAATCTGTGCACACAGCAATATCTTGACTTGGCAAAGGCTTTCAACACAATCCCACACTCAGGCATTACTGATAAACTTAGCAAACTGAATGTAAACCCCTTCGTTGTAAGATGGGTTGCCAACTGGTTCACAAACCGGATACACACACTATCAAAGTGGGTGGCTTCACATCAACCAGCAGACCTGTTACCAGTGGGGTGCCACAGAGGTCAGTGCTGGACCCCCTACTGTTTAGTATATACTTCTCAAAAGTTCAGGCCAAAACTAAGGGGTTGTGTCTGACTAAGTTTGCAGGCGACTGCAAACTGAGTTCAATAACTGAATTCCAAAATGATGTTGGTATATACCAGGAGGGTCTTACACAGACCGACAACTGATGTCTTAGTCATGGTCTCAAACTGAATGCAAAGAAATGCATCATTGTTCCCTTCGGCACAAACAATGTCCCTTTACACTATCAAATCAACAATACCCTAAGTACCCACAAAGTGGCAAAGGACCCGAGATCACAAGTTGACTGTGACCTTAACTTCAACCATCGTGTGTCTATTGTAGTAGGAAAGACTTCCTACATACCACACTTGATTAGTAAAAACGCATCGCCTCAAGAGCAAAAGAGGTTATAACCCCTCTATACTTGGCACTAATCTGGCCCAAAATTGAGTATAACACCCCGTTCAGCATGTACCATACACAGCACCTGCAGCATTTGGAGAGACCTCAGAGGTTTCTATCAAAGAAGATCAAGGGACTCCAACACGTGCCTTACACAGACTAAGTACCTGTCACTATACTCTACATCATATAGACTTCTTAAGGGAAACTTATGCCCAGCGTATACAGCAATCTCAAACCCAAACCTAATGAACTTGTTGCATTATCCATAAATCAAACGGAACTAGGGGTAACCATTCCCAGGACCTAAATATGGCCTGTGACTTAGATAGGACATGATGGAGGAACAGATTTATCTCACAGCAACTGCCGCGGTTTTGGAATAGGCTACCTATTCATGTGAAGCAGAGCACCTCTATGACACTGTTCAAGAGGAACCTGGACGAGTGGATGGGACACCATAAATTCTTACCAGGGATAGTGTCCACAACCCTCCTGGACATGAAGGGCAGCCATTATTAAATGCAATCTTGGGGATTAACTAACATTTCTATGGTATTACACTGGGACAAAATGGCTAGGCTTGAATGATCTCTGAGTCGATAGCCTAGTAATTTACTATGATCCCATGAATTGATTCAGCAATATTCATACTCATGGGTTCATGATGAGATGAAGTATTTATGAGGGTTTACTATCAAAATATTGAAGTGACTTAGCTCGACTGTTAGAAGGTCGAACACAGAGGTGCAGAGATGCAAAACTGCAAACACAACTCCTGTTGACTGTGAAACATTAATACATAGCTTGTGTTCACAGTTTTGAGAATCAGTGTTTTGAAGTGCATCACACTACAGTGGAGATTGGGAAAATTACCCTTTTCCTCACTGTAGTGCGATCTTGGAGTTAGATTATATAAGTAGCAGGGAGCGTGGGGGCAGAGCCCCCACATAGGGGATGCAGGGGGCTTGCCCCCTGCAAAACAGTAGACATTTGTATGCATACTAGTCAAAGTATTTTCTGGATGGTGAGTGGTTGAATGTTGATTCTTTCCTTTGAAAGGATTGGCATTCTGAGCAGTCCACTGGATGGTTTTCTGTTGTTTCGGTTTGGGGATATGCATAGTCTAGATAAGTCACTTCAACATTTTGATAGTAAACCATTTATGAGCATGGATTAAACAGACTTCTGTTATAGTAGCTAAGGATATGATGGAAAATACTAATCAAAAGAAAATACAAAAACTGAAAAACTGGAAGATCTTGTTTATGGAAACTAATAGTAAGATACAAGCAGTGAAAATGTTTTTTAGTTTTATATATGGGCCAGGCATATTTTTATTAACCAGAGAAGTTGTGGGCAATAATAAAGAGTTGAAGGAATTTATCTGGGAGGGGAAGAGGGCAAGAGTTAAGTGGGATAAGTTGATCCTTCAGTAGAACAAAATGGTTTAGGATTACTTGATTTGAAGGAATATTTTAGAGACATTTAAGGCTCTTATACACAACATATGCAGAAGGAATAATTCAAAATGGTAAGGGATGATGATGAAGGGGGGTTCAAGGAATATATAGAGAGGGACTTTGGATACAGATCTTTAAGGAAAAAAAACACACAGATTATTACGTTTATAAAGTAGCAGAAAGTATACCAAGAATTAAGCAAATGTGGGAAAAGAGAAAGGAGATTTTGCTGATAGGGAAGACTGCAATTAGGGGTGCTGAGAACAGACAAAAGGGGCTGGGATTTACTGGAGGAAGCTGACAAAGAAACAAGGGTACTGGGAGTAAATAATTGGGCAGGGAAAGGTAACAGACCCAGAAGAGGTCAAGAATACATTTTTATTGTAGGTTATTCATTGCCTTCCCTATCAGGGACTGATAGAGTACAGACAAAGAGAAAGCAATAGGAGAATCCTAAATGAAAGGCCTGGACTGGTTGAGTTTTTAAATGAATCTAGAACATAAGCTGTTGTTAAAAAAGGGATAATTAGTAGGACATATAAAATATTGCACAATGCCCATAGGAATCAATCAGAAGAGGTCAGAAAAGATTGGGAAGAGATATTAGATATGCAATTCACAAAGAAACAATGGGGGAACATATGTATGGCAGAATCTCTTTTCTCCATTTCTAGGTTGGCTAAGTTTTTAGAATACTTTTGGCTACTTTATGAATATAATTTTCTGTATGGCTATTGTTATTCTCCTTATTGATCTGCAGCTAAAATCCCACTCTCTATTTCTTGAACTTCCCCGTTTCATCATCATCCTTTTCCACTTTGAATTACAGCTTTGTGTTTGTGCTATGTATAGGAGCCTTAACTGTGCAGTTCTGAAATACTCCTTCAAATCAGGTAATCCCACACTACCTTGTTCTACTGAAGGACTGACTTATCCCTTTTGACTCTTGCCCTCTTCCACTCCCAGATAAAATATTCAACTGTTTATTAATTGCTATCCACAACTTCTCTAGTTGATAAAAAATATGCCTGACCTGTGTATAAACTGAAGGAACTACTAACATTTTCACTGCTTGTATCTTGCTACCTATATCCATAAACAGAGCTTGCAGTTTTTCAGTTTTTATATTATCTTTCGACTAGTCTCTTCTCAGATATACTTAACTGCTTTAACAGGATCCTATTTAACCCATACTAATAAGTACTTCCATTTTATCCTGTCCATACAAATATGGGTATTGCTGGACCAATTCATGTGTGGGTAAATAGCTTACAGCTATTGCATTTGTTTTATCTTTATTAATTTTGTATCCCAAAAACACTTGACATTGTCTCAATGTTCTACAACACTGAAACATCCTTTTCTGGTTTTATCAGATACATAATAATATCTGCAAATAATGCCAACTTTTATTGATTACCATATTAATTATATCCTTGAATTTCTGAGTCCCTCATTTTCTTTGCCAGTGGTTCTAAATATAATGCAAATAACAAACAGGAAAGAAGACTCCACTGGCTGGCTACTTGGCTCAAACAGAAAGTATCACAGAGGAACCCCCCCCCCCGCCAAACATGCACAAACGCTTAAAATTTTCGCCTCCAATCCCTTGCACATCCTCTTAATTAACCTTAATATTGTGTCAGGAAATGCAAATGCTTTCACTGCTCTACTCATAAAATCCCAGCTTACTCTGTTGACTGCTTTCTCTGCATAAAGACCCACGTAAAACAGTTGTATTTTCTTACATTCTGCTTCCCTCTGGATCATCAATGCTCTGTTAATGTTGTCAAATGTTTGCCTCCTCTGCACAAAGCCACACTGATCCATGTCTATCAATTCTGACATCACCTTTGTCATTATAAACAAACACTTCATAATCATGGTTTAGAATCAAAACAGGCCTATAAGAAACCAACTCTGATGGGTCATTACAAGCTTTAGGTATTACAGCCACCACAGCTTTCTTCCATGATGTTGCGCAAACTTCTCAACTGTACAGATTTTCGCAGAATGTCCAGATTTTTGCTTCATATTTTTGTTGTGTTCCTCCTAAAATCTGCACCTGTCTGGCAAATCGCTGGGAACTGAAGTCATTAAATAATGACAAATATTTAAGTTTAAGACTCTACATCCTTCAGAAAATTAATGCTATTGCAAAGCCTATTATTCTATCAACTTTCTAAGTTTGTAAGAGCAATATTTAAAATATGTCCCTATTTGTCCCCCCATCATTAGGCTTTGTCCAGATTTTTTCCTCTAAGAAGTTGAGAGGTATGGATGTTGGTGATTCTCCTCCCTTTAAAATACTGTTAAACAAAACCTTCCAGATCTTTATCACTTTCTTCCCTCCTAGCTTCAAAACTTCCCGAGGAATACAATCTATTCCTGGAGACTTTCCTGTAGACTGTTTATATATCATCATTTTTATCTCATCTCTTCCTAACTCTTAATAATTGAGCCTCACCTACCTCTGACCTTGGCATATTTGAGTCTTCCAAAAATATTTCCATTTGTACTTTTTCTTGATTTCCATACTTCTCTGCTTTACACATATTTTCATAAAATTTTCAAACTGTTTCTAATACTTCTGCAGTGGTCTCCAACCTTTTTTTGCACGACAGACTGGTTTCATGTAAGATGAACTTCCATGTACTGGCCATCGCATACACGTAATAAGCAAGCAATAATGCCCTCTAAGGTGTCTGTTAATGTGTGAGTAAGGCCTGCCCAGGGGTGCTATGATGCCCAATGCTGCAGACGTTGGGCATCTACACCCTGGAAGGGCATTAATTACACATTAACACACAGCCTAGAGGGCATTATTATGCTTAGAGTGGAGAATGGGATCTTTTTAAGATTGTTGTGCTGTATTTTTTTTTAAGTACTATATTATTTTTTATATATATTTTTGATGTAAAATCATTCTTCCACCTAATGTTTCAAACTTGCTGTACTATATCTTAATGGTGTTGGAGGAAGCATTTTATATCCAAAATATAACACTTAAAAATATCCAGGTATTTACTTTATGTTTTGGCCCCTTACTCCCTAAAATGTTTGGATTGTTGCCAGTCATTGGAGATTGAAGTTACTAAATAATGGGTTACATATACATTTGAGTTTCAGACTATTATTTCCTTCAGAAAAGTCAGAATAACACAAACCATTTTATTTAAGTAAGTTTGTAATTTTATAAGAGCAGTAATTAAAATCTGCTCCTATTTTTCAGCCTTTCTTCCCCTCTCCATTTTAGGGTTTATCCAGATTTATTCTTTCTGTGCAGCCTGGTACTGGTCCATGGCACGGTGGTTGGGGACCACTGCTCTACAGTGTCTCCGGTTATTTTCCTTGTTGTACACTCCCTAAGCTTGGCACCATCCCTTCCCACTTTTTGTTGCCTGAGACTTTGTGCTAAAAGCTTTTGTTCTCTAGAGTTATTCTCAAAAACAGTTGCTTAACAGTAATCTTTCTAAACTCAGGCATATTCTCCAGGTAGTCTCTTAGTTTCTCTTAAGCACTCTGCAGCTGTCTCTTTTCTTGTTCTGTGAGATTCCTCTTATTCTGCAATACTTTAATCTTTGTCAGCCCCTCTAGATAATTCTTATTGCTTCTCAACCATCTTTCCTTCTTTTATTTCTACCCTACTTTAAAACTACATTTTCATTTTATCCTACTCCCTGCCTACATTTTCTGAAAAAAATTCTATTGTCCCTAACAACTACAAAATAATTTCTACTACACATTTCTTAAATTCCTCTGTTTAACAGATAGATGGGTAAGCACCAGTGTCTCATTTTTATTTCTGTATCTGCATTTTTACTTTGTTATTGGGGAGTGATCTGAAATAGTTATTGGATCTGTATCAAAAATTTCAATTAAATGCACATGTTCCTGTGAAATATAACTTATATCTAAACCAAACAGCAGGTGCAAATCCAAACTAAATAAATCAAGAGGGGAGAAGAATCAGGAAACAGTTCTTTTGCAGGAACCAGGAATTTATTGGTTAAAACACTCGAACCACCAGGTTAAAACCACACAAGAATAATCCACTCCACATTAACGTTATTGCAAAAAAATACGTTTTCGTCACAAAGCTGGACTTCATCAGATGATACAATACCTCAAACAATTCCCATTTTATATACCATTCAATAAAGTCATTATTCAATTATTGCATTTAATTCAAAGGAAATGTTTTTCTTAAACAACCATTTTACTAAAAAAACATGTTTCTAAAAATATGCCTTGAAATCCATATTGTATATTTCCTGTTCTTGCTGTACTATAATGTAGTTAAAATAACATTTAATATATATACTTTTAATGTCTTAAAAAGTTTTAAAAGTTTAAAATTCTTTTAATAAATTAAATCTATTTAAATGGACCATTGTAGGTACATGTGTTTCATGCCATCTAGTGGCCATTTCTTTTAATGCCACCATTAAATACATTCAAAGCTCACAAATTCCCTAAGGTACAACGGTGGGTGTCCACTTATTCTAAAACTTTCCTTGTTTCTAACTCATGTTACATATATCCCCTATTACAGTAAACCCCATCATTAAAAAGGAAACCACTTTTAATACATTAGTAAAAATTAAAAAACTAAAAAACTATGTGACAAGGTTTAAATACCTAAAAACCTATATTAAAATCACTATTAAAATCAGTTATAATTTAGCTGCTCTTAGTTTCAAAATAGGCAGTATGCTAGTGTATTCATTTAACCCGGGCGGGTTGTATGCTTCTAACGTCATTTGCCACCACAATTCACGATATTCTAGCCTTTCTTCCCAGGGTCCCCCTCTTATATCCTTTTCTGTATGCTCTAATACGGAAAAAATGAAACTAGATTGAACACATTCCTTGCTATGCTTGTACAAAGCATTAGTTTCCTTACAATTCTTTATGTCATTAAGGTGTTCATAAATTCTCCTTTTTAGTTTCCTTTCGGTTTTCCCTATATAGAAAGCTTGGCATTTTTTACATGTTGCTAAATACACTAGGCCTGTAGAGTCACAATTATAAAAATGCTTATCATTAACAATAGTTTTCCCTCTACTACTAATATCAATGGTGTTACTATTAGATATATTTGCACATTGGGCACATCTTCCACATTTATAAGTGCCTTTTCTCCTTCTATCCTGTGGATCTAAAGAATTTTTATTTTCTAAAAGATTTCTTATACTTAGGGAATTTTTATATACAATCTTCACCAAACTATTGCCCCCTAAATCTAGTTCCGTTAGGTCTATAAATCTATCCCATTCTTTGTTGAAAATCCTTTTTATTTTACTATTAATAGTGTTATATTCCAAGCTCAAGGCTAAATCAAAACATTCTTGTTGTTTGTTACTTTTTATGCTGGGTACAATGACTATCTCTTTTTCTTTTTTAACCAATGGGGTAAATTTAGTTACCCTTCCTTTAACTACTTCTTGTCTAATTTCTTTAATAAAATTATTTGGATATCCCCTTGGTCCCTACTGGTCATCCTACTTCCTCTCACGAACTGACCCTTTATAATGTTCTTTTTCACATGTATAGGGTGAGCACTATCAAAGTGTAAGAAAGAGTTACAGTAAGTAGCTTTTCTATAAACTCTAGTTTCCAAGTGCCCTTCATTTTTATATATTTCAATATCCAAATATTGCACTGCGTTAAATGTCACCTTGTGAGTAAATTTCAAAAAACTACAGGTATTGTTAGGGTATACCAAAAAGGAATTTAGTTTTTCCTCCCCACCGGTCCAAAATAAAATAATATCATCCAAAAACCTACGGTATATTATCCAGGAGGACTTAAATTCACTTTCTAATACATATTTTTCCTCCCATTTGGATAAGACCAGGTTTGCATAGGTGGGGGCGCAAGCCGCCCCCATAGCCACACCTTGTACTTGTTTAAAAAATTCACCATTAAAAAACAAAAAATTGTATAAAACTATTTACATCAACCATCTACTCACTATTTTGTCTTCATTGGACATGTTTTTATCTTCAAATAAAATTTCTTCAAACATATCTAAACCTTCTACATTTTAATTTTTACTAATGTATTAAAAGTGGTTTCCTTTTTAATGATGGGGTTTACTGTAATAGGGGATATATGTAACATGAGTTAGAAACAAGGAAAGTTTTAGAATAAGTGGACACCCACAGTTGTACCTTAGGGAATTTGTGAGCTTTGAATGTATTTAATGGTTGCATTAAAAGAAATGGCCACTAGATGGCATGAAACACATGTACCTACAATGGTCTATTTAAATAGATTTAATTTATTAAAAGAATTTTAAACTTTTAAAACTTTTTAAGATATTAAAAGTATATATATTAAATGTTATTTTAACTACATTATAGTACAGCAAGAACAGGAAATATACAATATGGATTTCAAGGCATATTTTTAGAAACATGTTTTTTTTTAGTAAAATGGTTAAGAAAAACATTTCTTTTGAATTAAATGCAATAATTGAATAATGACTTTATTGAATGGTATATAAAATGGGAACTGTATGAGGTATTGTATCATCTGACGAAGTCCAGCTTTGTGACAAAAACGTATTTTTTTGCAATAACGTTAATGTGGAGTGGATTATTCTTGTGTGGTTTTAACCTGGTGGTTCGAGTGTTTTAACCAATAAATTCCTGGTTCCTGCAAAAGAACTGTTTCCTGATTCTTCTCCCCTCTTGATAACTTATATCTAGCCTAGCTCAGTTTTTGCATCTTGGGGAATAGTAAATAAATTCTCTCCAGCTCCTACTACCGAATTCACATCTTCCATACCAAATATTTTCATACATTTTTTTTCAAAAATCGACCCTGTTTTGTTATATTTCCCTTTCTAGGCCATCTAGATATATCCACATTGTTGCAAATTATACTCCACTCCCCACCTATAAGTAATATTTCCTGTTTAAAACTGATAATTTCTCCCAGAATTTTCTTAATCTCCATTGTAGCCGTTTTAAGTGGTACATAAATACATGCCAATGTAATCCTCCTCCTTCCTTGATTGTAGCCCCTTATTACTGCAAATGTACCACTAATATCTTTTTTCCTCTTCTATCACTATTAGAGCTCCTCTAGTAATTAATAGAAGTACTCCCTTTTTCTTTGTCTCAAATATTACTCTGAATAATCATCATGAAATCCTTTTTTTTTTTTATCAAATTCACATGCTCAGTTCTTTCCAAATGTGCATCATCATGGCAAAGCTATTTGCACTTTCATTTCTTGATACAGTTTAATACTCTTTCTTTTTCTTGATACAGTTTAATACTCTTTCTTTTTCAAATATACCTGTAAAACCATTCACATTAAAAGATAATATTGAAATTGCTGCCATTATAATAAGGTATCAAGCCCGTCTGTTACGTAGAACAGTTTTTTATATATAATTTCAGCTTCAGCGTCACATGCATACACTGTGTGGCTAGTTGATCTTTTATAGTGTTGTTTTTCGATATATTCATTTGAACCTATGTCACATCTTACAAGTCATTTTGTTTTAATGAAAACCCTAACAAAAAAATACAAAAAAGCAAAAAACATCCAGAACACCACCATAACCTGTGAACTTAAGATAAACACATAAAACTATGTACATCTTCAAATAATGAAGTTTAACCCTCCTAATAAGAACAATTGCCCCAGATTGACAGCTACACACCCACAGGTTTTAACTGACCTATAATTAAGGTTGTCCATGCCACGACTAGTGGTACAGCCTGTGCTTCTACTTACACCAAAGTACTGTCTGTTTTTGTCTTATCTTTTTCTCTCAAATGTAGAAACAACATGAATGCTTTACAAAAACATTATATTTTAGCCACTAAAAGAAAAAAGTATTCTGTTTATATTGCCATCGCTTGTCTCCACAGAAACATGACAGCCACATACACCGTTTCCTTCGGCTACAAGCTTCTCATGTTGCACTGTGAACATTTATTTGCTCAGGAAAACTTTTCTTTACATTCAGTATTCTCTTCGTTACTTGCTTCTACTTAAAGCTTCTTGCTAAATCAAGCCAAGGGCATCAGCCTAGTCATTCTCCTATGCAAAAAGAAAAAAAACATTTCAATTTCACTTCTATCATGATCTGTGTACTTTTACAACTCTTCCCTCACCTCAGCAACCCAAAATGATGTCCTATCACTTTAAACATGCTTTTGTCCAAAATTCTTCTCTTTTTCACTGTGGTAGCCTATTATTTCTTAAAAATGAACCAAAGGAAGCAAATCTGGTGGTCCCCTGCCATAAACAAACTCCACAACAGAAGAAAGAAACTGTTGCAAAAGAGAGTAAAACCCCATGATCGGAGGAACTCCCTGGTCAGCCTCAGTAAGAAGATGAGATCCCTCATAAAATCCTCCAAAGCTAGTTATGAAAAAAAAATCGCCACTGATTCTAAAGACAACCACAAAGCATTCTCTACCTATGTCAAGAATCTCAATGGCAACACTCAGTTCTGGTCTGAGTTACAGCACAATGGCACTAAATATACAGAGCCAACTGATACTGCCAACATCCTGGCAGATAGGTTTAGTGCTAACTTTACCCCCCTCTCATCCCCTAAAGGGCCCATCTCTACACCGGATGACTCCAATGTTCCTGTAATCACGGCTGCACAAGTAAAAGAACACAGCATCCATGAGACCTGACAACATCCCAGGCTGCATTCTACATGAACTACAGAATGAACTGGCACCCCACCTAAGCACCATGTTCAATCATAGCCTCACCTCAGGCTTTGTGCCTACTGAATGGCACACATCGACGGTTATCCCACTCCACAAAGGGGGAGCCACCATGGAACCCGGGAACTACTGCCACATTAATCTCCAAACTCTAGACCCCACCCAGTTCGGGTTTGTAACAGGCAGATCATGTCTCCTAAACCTGACAGACTTCTTTGAAGCAGTCACCAAAGCCGAAGCGAGGGTAAGGTGGTTCAAACAGCCTATCTAGATCTCACCAAGGGTTTTGACACCATCCCCTACTCTGGGATTATAGATAAACTCACTAAACTAGGTATAAATCTGTCAGAAAAATATGGATTAATGTGTGTGCTTAATGCTAATTAGAAACTAAATGAGTTAACACGTTTTTCATTCTATTTTATATGCACAATTTTATATACAGCTTAATTTCATATGAGACTAAAAGATGCTTTTGAAACTGCAGTGTGCTTTCTGAAACTTGCAAGATGCCCTCTGACCTAGTAATTGCTAGCACAGCAATATTCATGTTTATGCCTTTTGGAAATGTACTTGAGAAGCAGGTGATTATCTGCTAGGTCAGGAAGCAATACATGAACAATGCCATATTCTATAATGTAATGATTTTGAACAATTAGCTCTGTTCGAAGTATGAGAACACGCACAGCTGCAGAAAGAAGAGATAAAACAGACAAAGGACTGTTGGAGAAATTAACTGCAATCTATACTTGCTTTGTGCTCAAATTAGCCATAGTACCTTGAATGGTAACATTGCATATATCTAACCGGTGGTAGCCAAGGCCACGTTGTTTTTCTTAGGAAGTTTCTCACAAAAATTGATAGTACAAGCAGAAAATCATATAAACAAGCACTACGAAATGATGATGTTAAAACTTGTGATTTACTACGTCAGCTTGGTAGGCAATGTCTTATTAGAAAATGTATAAAAATGCTTGCATTTCCTGATTCTAGTCAGACAAACTCTGTATTAGCACGTTTTTGTCTCCTTGCTGCAAGATTAAAGTGCCTTAACCTGAACCTACCGTGTATTGATCATTTTTAAAGTATATTTTTCCTTTGACAGATTGGTCCTTCGAGCCAGATACATATCTCTCACTCTGGCTCAGGTCAGAATTGGGCCCGGTGGCATGAACCCATACGGAGAAGAGGCCACATCGGTTCTTCTGCTTTGAAAGACCTCCGACTGAATTGTCGTTCAAAAGAGGCCAGCCACGGTTTCTGATCTGTGATTGGAGGACGAGTCAACGTTCCGGTGGGATCAACACGAGGAGGCTCAGGTAAGGAGGAATTTACCTTTTTCTGTTTTAGATCAGGGACTTGTTACCGTATTATTGTTTTTGTCAGGGAGATTTGCATGTGCAAACGATTGCTATCTTGTCATAGATCAGGGAAACAGAATAGGTAGGCAGTTATTCTAGATAAACTGTGAAAAGGTGCAAGTCGTGGTACCACGTGATAAAAAGGGTTATGTAACAATTTCTAACTTAGCTAAGGCAACATGGGGAATCAGTGCACAAAAAGTTCCCGAGACCCGCCCTTAACCGAAGACGCGAAATATATGCAAATACAACGTGCCGATAATGTTAGGTATTATACAAAATGGGTTAATAAGTACAAATTTGATGGTAATTTAGATAAACCTTCACTTATTAAACTTGTTAGACAACTTAAAACAGACACAAAAGGTCAACTAAAAAAGCGACGACAATTAGGAGTCCCTCAGGCACACAGGTGGCTTGAGGAAGCAAACCGCAGGGAACAAAAGATTAAAAATTCAAAAGCAATGTTTTTAGATAAAGAAGACAATAACTTGGTAATAGCAACAGCCCCTCCGCCCCCTCCACTTCCCTTACCAGAATATGAAGCGAGTGGACAAGCTGATCCACCTCCGCTACACCCAGCTGTTCCTGCAAAACCAAAACCGTTTGTCAGAGATCCTATCAAGACCAGGTCTCAAGCACGCAACTTAAGAGGGGATATTGAATTGTATGAAATAAATAAAAATTCACAAGCTATGAGTGTAGAAGAGATATGTCCACTCATAGTCCGCAGGCAGGACAGGACCCAACTCTTCTAGTATATAGACCGTGGACACCGGAAGACATCCGGAAAGCCACAGAGGGAATTCCCCATCCAAAAGTTAATTTTAGAAAATTCTTAGAAGACTTGCAGGGCATGAGGTTAAGTTACCATTTGAATGGAGAGGAAGTAGAGAAAGTAGTTAGACAAATTGTAGGTCCAGACTGGCACATGATCAGTGGCAACTGGAATCCCCGTGATGCAGAGCTTAGACCACTCCCACATAGCAACGCAGAACTGGACAACAGAGTGAAAGGTCTGACAGACCGAATCTCTGAGAAATGGAAGCCTAGGGCTGATTGGACTTGCATTAATCAATGCATACAACAAGAAGGTGAAACTGTTGATAGATATTATGCCAGATTATTAGAATGTTTTAATAACCATTGTGGAATGCAGGTACCTGAAGACCAAACACATGATTCTCCATATGAGCAGCTGCTAAAGAATGCATTTTTGAAAGGCAGTATTGCACCCATTAGCAGCTTTATTACAGAGCACATGGTAGATCATCGTACAAGTAGATTACAGTCATTACTTGAATATGCAAGACATGCCAAAAGGCATTTTAATAGCAAAAAGAAAAAGAAAACTCAAGTATTTGCAGTAGAAGACGGATCAGAAGTCTTTGTAGTACAAACTGGGAAGAAGGGTTAGAAAAATACCCAGTGAAACAAACAATCTGATAAATGATCAGAGGACTTTGAAGAGAGAAAGAAAAGGGGTGAATGTTTTAAATGCGGGAAAAAGGGACATTCAGCAAGGGATTGCAGGCAAAATAAAAAGGTAACCACAGAAGACAAGGAGGGTGAGGACTGACTATATGGTAGTCAAGAATCACTGGAAAGGAATAAACGAGAAAAGACAAGTGCAAATGTAGTAGAAGGGGTAGAGGATGTGATAGAAGAGGTAGAGGATGTGCATGAAATCACAGATAATGAAGAAAATAAAATTTTGGACTTAGCATTATTGAGCCTAGAGCTCTACTTAGCAGACACAAAACTGGAAGTTACACTTCTGGTAGAAGGGAGGGAAGTTAAATTCCTGTGCGACTCAGGGGCTTCATGGACCATGATACATCCTTCTGAACTACCAGAAAATTCAGAATCACTTGACTACATATTAGTGAAAGCAGCTAATGGACAGCTGTATCGGGAGCCACTCTCCCACAACATAGCGATAACTGACCCAGTTTCAGGGATGACCCAGAAAAGCAAAATTGTTGTTTCTGCAAAATGCCCAGTAAATCACTTGGGCAGAGACCTAATGCAGATATTTGGCATAGCCGTAGTTCCAACTATGCAGGGTATGGAAGCACAGCGACAAATGGATACTTTTATGGTGCGACCGGCGGGTGAAACATTTTATTGGTACAGCCAGGACTTAGTTACGACTGGTCCAGGGGCAGTAACCGAAGAACTGATGAACGTAGCCATCAGTAAATCCCCCTCTCAACACTGATAAACAGCATTTGTTGCATTGCACTCTATATTACTGTAGCAAACCAGGACCTGATAAAGAATATGAGCAAGAACTGTTTAGAAACCATGCTAACAGATTAGTATTACGAAATTTGTACTGGGACACAGAAGGAAACAGTGTAGTGAGCTGTTCATTGCCCCAGGAATTCCTAGCACTTTACAAATCTAATCGATTACCACATGTGAGTTTAACTAAAGATAGAGATGTGAAGTGGGCAGACCTAGGAGAAAAAGTCACAAGGTGGGAAAAGCAGACAGAGTTAGAACTTTCCGAACAGGAAGTACAAAAGCAGAAACTAAATTGGATAATGCAGACACACCCAGCTGTACACTCACAGGCAAGTGAGGACAGCTGAGTAGCACTCTTACTAGAGGAAGAGGAAAAAGCCTTACAAGACATACCAGAGACTCTCTGGTCAACAGGGAAATCAGATGTAGGACTTATTCATACAGCAGGACCAGTTACTATCATGCCAAAATCAGCATTTAAACCTCAAAAGAGACAGTATCCCTTGAGAAAGGATGCAGAAATAGGAATCAAACTTATAATAGCAGCCTTACTTAAGGAAGGAGTCTTGATAGAATCTCCCGATTCACCATGTAATACACCATTATTTCCTGTTAGGAAAGCAAACTGAGAATGGCGTATGGTCCAAGATTTACAAGCTGTAAATGACGCAGTTATAACCATGGCACCTACGGTGCCAGATCCACACACTTTATTGAATGATTTGAAACCTCAACAAAAGTATTTTTCTGTGGTAGATATTAGCAATGCATTTTTCTCAATACCGATACACCCTGACAGCCAACATTGGTTTGCATTTACATTTCAGGGGAAAAGGTATACATATACGCGACTACCACAGGGATATTGTGAAAGTCCAACAATATTCGCACAGGAAATGGCAAGTAACCTGGTGGGATTTATCCCACCGAAAGGCAGTCAGATTTTACTTTATGTAGACGACATTCTGCTGGCAGCCCCCACCCAGCAAGAATGCAGAGAGGATACCATAGCATTACTACAATTTTTAGCCACTCAAGGACACAAGGTAAACAAAAAAACAAACTGCAACTTTGGAAAAAACAGGTCAAATACCTGGGATATGTAATATCAAAGAAGGCAGAATATTAGATGAAGACAGAAAAACAGCAATATTACAAGCACCTAAACCAACTACCAAGAAGGAAATTATGTCCTTCCTGGGTACTACTAACTTTTTGTCGGAGTTGGATTCCAAACTATGCATTGGAATCTGCTCCGCTGACCAACTTGATATTCAAAAAGCCTATGGCAGCACAAGATTTATTACAGTGGACACCAGAAGCAGAATCAGCTTTCTGCAAATTGAAACAACTGATAGCTTCTTCATTAGTTTAGGATTACCAAACTATCAAACGATTTTTCTAAACTTTAGATTGTAAGCAAGGTTATATGACATCAGTGTTAACACAACAGCAAGGGGACAAACAACGCCCCATAGCTTACTATTCATCATAGCTAGACCCAGTGGCACGATCCCTGCCCCACTGTGTACAAGCAGTAGTCGCAGCTGCAATGGCAGTGCAGGCTTCAGCCTCAGTAGTATTGTTCCACCCTCTCACATTGAGAGTGCCTCATGCAGTCGCGATTATTTTACTGCAAGAAAAAGTAGCATATCTTTCTCCTGCTAGACATCTTTCCTGTATGACTATACTGTTGAGCCAACCTCATATGACAAATGAACGATGCACAACTTTGAATCCGTCAACCTTGCTCCCAACACCTGCAGATGGCAAACCACACTGTTGTCTGCAGGAGATTGAGCAAAAGACACTACCTAGAAAAGATCTTACAGATGTTCCCTTGGATGATGCCGAGCATCCAGCTCATGCAGGAGGGGTCCTACAGGACAGAATCTAGTGGGGGTATGCAGTAGTTTCTGATACTGAGATTTTAGAAGCAAAGTCTTTACCACACAACTTATCTGCACAAGCAGCAGAATTGATTGCTTTGACAAGGGCATGTACCTTGGCAAAAGGTAAACGAGTGAACATTTTTACTGACAGTCAGTATGCTTTTTCTACTGTACGTGTTTTTGCGCAGCAGTGGAAAAATAGAGGAATGATAACATCTACTGGTAAACCAATTAACCATGCACAATTTATTTTAGATTTGTTAGACTCTATTCAGTTACCTCAGATAGTAGCTATTTGCAAATGCGTAGCTCATACCAAGCAACAGGGTAGAATTTCAAAAGGTAAAGCGAGGGCTGATACAGCTGCAAAACAAGCAGCTTCAGCTTCAGAAGTATTTCTTTTGAGTGAGGAATTACAACCATCTGAGATTTTAGACTTAGAAATGTTAAAAACAATGCAGATACTTACTACAAATGTAGAAAAACAAAAGTGGATAAAACGAGGAGCAATCTTTGAGAAGGGACTGTACATCTCAAAAGAGAAGAAACCGATTTTGCCATCTAACTTCTTTAGATATGCAGCTTTGTTGAGCCATGGGCAGTGCCATATCTCAACAGGGGGGATGGTACAGTTAGTGAATCGAGTGTTTACGACGTATGGATTTACAAACTAAACAAAAAATTTTTGTGCAGCATGCCATGTTTGTAACAAGCATCATGCACAAGGGGCATTGAAACCTAAGCAAGGGAGTTTCCCTACACCACCGTATCCGTTCCATACTATTTGCATGGATTTTATAGAGCTGAACAAATGCGAAAATAAGAAGTACTGCCTTGTCATTATAGATATGTTTTCCAAATGGGTGGAAGCTTTTCCAACTAAAAATCCAGATGCAGCTACTGTTGCAAAAGTACTTGTTAAAGAAATTATTCCTAGATTTGGCATACCAGAAAAGATTTATAGTGACAATGGCACACACTTTGTAAATCAAACTATACAACAACTCGGCCGTTATTTCGGGATTTCTCTGAAAAATTATTGCGCATACCACCCCCAATCTGCAGGATTATTAGAAAGGCACAATGGGGTTTTGAAAAACAAACTTAGGAAATTGATTAGTGAGACACAAAAGAACTGGGTGCACTGTCTACCTCTGGCACTGTTGAGCATGAGAACTATTCCAAATGCAAAAGGGTTAACTCATTTTGAAATTCTGTTTGGGAGGGCATATTATACATCTCAATGGAAACCTCTCATGCCTGCAGAGCAGGAGGCTGACAGCTCACTTGCAGAGTATATGAGGCGATTTTTGAATAACAAACTTTTGCAGTTAAATTCTGTTTCAGATAAAGAACAAACCAGACCATCGGAGGCAGCAATAGCCCCAGGCACGTGGGTCTGGGTGAAAGTCGTGAAGAAAAAGAACTGGAGTTCTCCAAAGTGGGAAGGACTGTACCAGGTACTACTGTCGACACCCACTGCAGTCAAGATCGCAGAGCGAGCATCCTGGATTCATCTGACACACTGTAAACTGGTTAAGAACTTTGAACTGAACAAAAACCTTGTTAATGTTGTACAACGAGAACAAAATGACCAGGTATAGAGTAAACAGAGATGCAGAACAACCTCAGAAAATTTGCATGATTATTCCGATAGCTATATTGGTAACATTGATCTTTTTGCTGTGGCCTTTCCTTTTCCCAGCCACAAGAGTTGAACTGATCAAACGTGATGCATTACTCATAGACTGGCATCCAAACTTTAACACTTACCAAGCAATTAAATATGTGTATGCTGAGACTTTTAATGTTTCGAACTGCTGGATTTGCACAGCTATACCGAGAGCATACAGGGGATTATTAATGACTGCTGTCCCCCTAGGGTTCAATGAGACCTGGGAAAACTTGATTTTTGATACTACACCTGTGAAATCACAAGACAAAATAGCATTGTACCTACCTGTTACACAAAAAGGGATTGTATGTTTTTACAAGAATTACACTATTCAGGTGGGTTGGAGCAATTGCAATGTGACTGTTTCTTATAAATATTATATTAAAGCCAGTAAGACTAAAACTATTTGTGATACAAATTATGATGCATATTTCGTGAAGATGCATAGAAATGTTGATGAGATACAACATAATCCTGTTCTTTTAAAGCAGCTTTCTATTACTGATAAGAAAATGTTTCGTGCAGGGCAAGCTTATATCAATACTAAAGTAGAGAATTGTTATTTTGTTTGTGGGGAAAAAAGCATATAAATAGCTACCTAAGAATTGGTCCGGCAGTTGTTTTTTGGGTTACCTGGTTCCGGCCATACGACACACTGCAGCTTTGCCTCAGGGAAAAATTTGAAACGTCAGAGAGGTCAGCAGTAAACCTAAAGAGACCAGAGAATCCAGTAGGACGAATCGAAGCAGGATGGAGAAACCATAACTCTGTAAAAAACAAAGATAAACTGACACACATGGACTTGAGTGACACCATTATATCATGGGCAGGCATAGCCCCTGCATATGGCACAGTGAAATTGATTTGGGAGCTGAGAAAACTGTCTAAACTTCTCGAAGATATGAGCAATGCAACTTTTTCTGCTCTCGAATTAGTGACTGATGAACTGAATGCTATGAGAACTGTGGTGCTTCAGAACCGCATGGCTCTCGACTTCACCCTAGCGGCAAGAGGTGGTATGTGCGCTTTAATCAAAGAAGAATGCTGTTCATATATTCCTGACAACCAGCACGAAATAAACGACCATCTTGAGGTGATCCAGCAAGTGTCGACCATGATCAAACCAGGCCCAAACCCTCTGACGGACTTTTTCCAGAATTTGCTTGGGGGGGTGGGGTTCCATCCTAATGAACATCCTGATTGCCATTTGTGTGGGATTACTCCTATTAGGAGCATGCATTTGTTGTGGTATTCCCTGCATGAAAAAGTTGATCAAAAAATTTATAGATATATCAGTTTCTGAGACTTTGTATCAAAGTACTGAAATTAAAGAATTGTTGAAAACTGAAACACTTTCATAAGTTTAAACTGAATGACTCTCAACTGCAAATCCTGAATGGAAGAGGTAAGGAGAAGAAGCAAACTGTTCATTCTTTTGAAAATAGAATTAAAAAGTATTAACAGGGGGGAAATGTCAGAAAAATATGTATTAATGTGTGTGCTTAATGCTAATTAGAAACTAAATGAGTTAACACGTTTTTCATTCTATTTTATATGCACAATTTTATATATAGCTTAATTTCATATGAGACTAAAAGATGCTTTTGAAACTGCAGTGTGCTTTCTGAAACTTGCAAGATGCCCTCTGACCTAGTAATTGCTAGCACAGCAATATTCATGTTTATGCCTTTTGGAAATGTACTTGAGAAGCAGGTGATTATCTGCTAGGTCAGGAAGCAATAAATGAACAATGCCATATTCTATAATGTAATGATTTTGAATAATTAGCTCTGTTCGAAGTATGAGAACACGCACAGCTGCAGAAAGAAGAGATAAAACAGACAAAGGACTGTTGGAGAAATGAACTGCAATCTATACTTGCTTTGTGCTCAAATTAGCCATAGTACCTTGAATGGTAACATTGCATATATCTAACCGGTGGTAGCCAAGGCCACGTTGTTTTTCTTAGGAAGTTTCTCACAAAAATTGATAGTACAAGCAGAAAATCATATAAACAAGCACTACAAAATGATGATGTTAAAACTTGTGATTTACTACGTCAGCTTGGTAGGCAATGTCTTATTAGAAAATGTATAAAAATGCTTGTATTTCCTGATTCTAGTCAGACAAACTCTGTATTAGGACGTTTTTGTCTCCTTGATGCAAGATTAAAGTGCCTTAACTTGAACCTACCGTGTATTGATCATTTTTAAAGTATATTTTTCCTTTGACAAAATTCCTATGTCACAAGATGGGCTGCCATCTGGCTCACTGACAGAACCCACAATGTGAAAGTAGCAGACTCCAAATTCAACTTCAGACCAGTGACAAGTGGAGTACCACAGCGTCAGTCCTGGGTCCTCTCCTCTTTATCTACTTTTCTGAAGTATAGACTAACACAGAAGGTCTTTTGCTGATGAAGTTTGCAGCTGACTGCAAACTAGGAGCCATAATCAAAACTCCTAATGATGTGGACATCCTACAAAAGGGCCTCACTAAGACAGATGTCTGGTGTCAAAGTCATGGCCTCAAGCTCAATGCCAAAAAGTGCATTGTCATCCCCTTTGGTAAAAACTCTGTACCCATGAGCTACCACATAGGTGGTAGTCTACTTAACACCAAAAGTGTGACAAGAGACCTTGGGGCACAGATGGACAGTAGTCTCTCCTTTGATAATCACATTGTCACAGTAGTCAGGAAATCCTTCTACGTGGCACACCTCATCATAAAAGGTTTCTCATCCAGGAAAAAAGAGGTCATAATTACCCTCTATTTGTCACTCATTACACCCATTACAGAGTACAACGCCCCTTTTGGTATGTACCTCACAAGACATCTACAACTGGAAAGGCCACAGAAATACCTCAGAAAGAGGATTACCAGTCTCAAACAGATGCCCTACAGAGAGCGTCTCAAAAACTCCAGCTTTTCTCCGTCACATATCACCTACTCAGAGGCGATCTCTGCCTAACATACAAAGCTATGTCAAACCTAGACCTGTTGGACATGCTCCACTTAAAGAAATCCCAATCCATCTGAGCTACACACTCTAGGGACCTAAACCTTGTCACCACAATAAATAGAACATGCTGGAGGGACAGATTCTTGTCCCAGAGAATTCCCATACTCTGGAACAAACTACCTTTCTATATCAAACAAAACTCCTCATTAGCACTCTTCAAGAAAAATCTTGATGATTGGATGGGAAATAGGAAATTCACCTTGGGGATCACCTCTGTGGCTCTGCTCAACAGGGGCACAGGAAAATAAGTTTCTTTAGTGGCGAAAGCCAGGGTACCTTCTTGGCTAGGCTTACATAGGCCCTAGGGCCAATAGCCTAGTACCTACCTACGAAGGAAGAAAAAAGGGCACTTGTTTATTTTAGTATCCCTATACCACACACAAGTGATAATTCAATAAGGGTATTAAAAAAGATGGCTGAGAGGAATCAGCAAATTTAGTATACTAGTTACTGTGGGGGAGCAAAAGTAGAGTGGAAAAAAGCAATTTACTTATTTTTATAAACTTAAAAATACTTATTGTATAGCAATATAACACAGAGTGTGGAGAGAAATATGAAAAGGGTCAGAAAAATCAAACAGTCTATGTATTATGTATATTTAATATCAGCTTCACGTTATTAAAACAAACCCTTACCTTTATTCAGGGATGTACAGAATTTCTACACCTGGCAAATCCAGTAGCCATAAACTTCAAGTATAGCACCAGATTAAGTACTTAGCCAGAAACAAAGTGTCGCACCAGTTTAAGTGATTACTGAGACATGGAAGCCAGCCCAAAATGTATGCTGGCATCTGTTTTTTTTCTATAGAAGTAATTATTCTAAGAAACCTACTTGATTTGAATCCACATTAGGAACCATAAGATGTTAAGTTGCCTGAAAGCATGAAAGTTTCAATCAGCAGGGGTTTTCACAAAGATAACCATTTCTTCACAATTCCCTATCAAAGATTTTCTTCGCATAGCCTACCACCAGACAGCCATAAAATCAAGTGCTAAATGCCAAATAAATTGACTTGGAGGTCCCCTGCAGAAAAAAAAACAGTAAGTGCATTTTTAAAATCCTAAAGAGGACTAAATCTATAATGTGATTAAAAAAAAAATGAAACTGTTGTGTAAGATACTCATCATAGATTAGTACTAGGCTAACTGTCCTCTTGGGCCATTTTAAGCCTAGCCAATTACCCCATGTAGGAATCAAACCCTGCACCTTGTGTTTCTAAGGTAAAAACCTTAACCATTACGCCGCATAACAACAGATATACAGATAATAATGAAAACATATTGCATACAGTTTTGGAACTCAAATAGAGGTGGATGTCAGACTTTAAGTAGATGTTTTTGGCAGTTGGATGTCCTCCTGGGAATCTCTTTATAGTCCTGCACCATGACCATTAGAAGGAAATCGTGACTGAAAAATAGTTATCTGGTCAATTACCCATCTTCCTTCTTTAATGCCCAGGAAAAGGATAACAGAGACTGCCACAAAAAGAAGTTATGTACTTACCATAATGTTCCATCTGTGTTGTCCATTTTCATTCTTCCTCAGCCTGTGGGTTTTGGATCCGAACCTTGGATCCAACTCGGTCACTTTACAAGCTTAGGATTTGAAGCTAGAGATCCTCCTCTCCTACTCATAATACCTCATTCCCCCAAATTACCTCAGATCGAGTTTGCTGAAAATGTATTACAAATTATACCTATATATGTATATATATATATATATATATATATATATATATATATATATATATATATATATACCTATATATATATATATATATATATATACATATACACACACACAGACACACACTCTCTCTCTATATATATATATATATATATATATATATATATATATATATATATATATATATATATATTTACACACACTATACACACATGCGCGGGTAATTACTATAAAGAGATAGAATAAAGTTCAGGAGCTCTAAAAGGAACTGTAGTACCTATAAACATATCCATCAGGTCTCTCATAGTCCTGGACAGAGGGAAGTAGGGTGGGGAGGTTTAGGAAGAATAAAAATGGACAACAAAGATGGAATGTTATGTTAAGAACATAACTTCTTTATCTAATTACGTCATTTTCATTTGTTCCTCAACCTGTGAGTCAGAGTCCTCAGCTACATTAATCTAGGGTGGCCAACATGGAAAGGTATTCCAGAGCACTGCAGAGCCAAAAGCAGCCCTATTCTTGGAAATGATGTCTAGCTTATATGCATAATAAAAATATGAGAACTTGACCAAGAAGCAGCTGCATAAATATCATCAACAGACACTCTTGACCAAACAGCTTGAGATGTTGCCATAGATTTCATAGAATGAGCTTTGACATGTCTAGGTAAAGGAATATGTCTCAATGAATAAAAAAAAAAATACAGTCTCTTAACCATTTAGCCACTGTGGATTTGGCAACTGCTTTCCCCTTCTTTACATTTGAGAAAGATATGAATAGTTTGCCAGATTTTCTAAAAGATTTAGTCCTGTCCAGTTAAAAATGCAACTGTCTATGAACATCTAGTAGATGCAGCATGTATTCTCCTTTGTTTTGAAAACTGAGAAAGAAAACAGGTAAATTAATAGACTGATTGATATTGTTTTGTGTAGCAACTTTAGGAAAAAGGATGGATTGGTACACAAAGTCACTCTATCTTTATGAATATCTTTATGAAAAAACAAATAAAAAGATTTAGAAGAGAGGGCTTGTAGTTCAGAGACTCTTCTTGCTGAAGAAATAGCTACCAAAAGAGCTGTTTTCCATGAGAGAAATGTCAAATCTACCTTGGCTGCATTTTCAAAGGTGGGAAGAACTGTTCTTCTTTCAGCTTTTCCCAGTTAGGGTTCACCACAGAGGAATTCCAGTCCGCTAATGATTGGCAGTAGATTTTACGGTACCGAGGTGCCAGCTCGATGCCCAACCTTCAACGAAGGCACACTCATTCACTCATGTCTTTCTAATGCCACTCGACCATGGTGAGGACATGCAGACTCCACAAAGAAGGCGCTCCAGCCAAGAATTGAACGGGAGAACCTCTTGCTGTGAGGCGACAACGCTACCGCTGCACCACCGTGGCTTCAAAAGGTTTTCTTTCTTTTTTTTTAAAGGTGGGAAGAACTAATGCCTGTAAAATCATAGTTAGATCCCAATAAGGAGTTGGATCTTTGATTTGGGCGCGAAGCAAAAAGGTACCCCTAAGGAAAGTCTTACATAGTTTCGATGAAGCAATACATGAAGAATCTTATCCAACATGAAAATCTTTAATGGCTGCTAGCTGAACTTTTACAGCAGAATAGCTGGCTGCATCTTGGAAAAGGGACGCAAGAAAATCCAACACTGCTGGAGTAGGAGCCATAAATTATTTCCTTCTGTTGAGCCCATATGGAGAATCTTTTCCATTTACTCTTGTAGGTTTTCCTGGTAGATGCTTTGTGGGAAGAAATAAAAATCTTTTGAACTGGAGATGGAAGCCTGTAATGTCTAGCCATCATTGGAATTGGATAAACCATGCAGTCAGTTTGTGGCTTTGAAGATCCGGATGAGTCTACCCAAAGGGGTGGGCCAGAAGGTCTGGAAGTGGTTAAATTGTCCATGGTGGGCAAATCAGGTGAGACCAAAGGAAAGTGAACCAAACTTGTTGAGGCCAGAAAGGAACAATGAGGATAACTTTGCTCTTCAACCTGTGTGCTTTCTGAAGAAATCTGGGAATTATGGGAAAAGGAGGGAATGCAGAGTAGACTGGAGGGCCAAGCATGAACTAGAGCATCTCTTAGTGACTGTCCAAAAGGAGAAATCAAGGTAAAGAAACTGCTGCATTTGTTGTTAAGAGGGGACTCAAAGAGATCACAGCAAGGTTGTCCCCATCCTCAAAAGCCCTAAAAGCAGTGTTTCCTCAGGAGTAGGGTTTTGGACAGACCAACCACCTTTTTGGTCTGCAAAGGGGACATCATCTGGTGGAGCTTTTGGGAATCCCTCCCCTTCCTCGAAATCAGTGTCCGTCATGACTGATTCCTGGGGGGAAACCACGCGTCTCCTTTTACACTTTCTCTCCCAGGGGGCCCCCTCTGTGGAATGCTTCGGGGGAGGTATCGTAAGAGATATGGGGTTCCACAGGTGTAAGAAACTGGACGCTTCCTTGGACCAGATATCCCAGTGGTAGAAGTGAAGTCTCAGTCACAGATGCCATGGAGGTGGGGAGCAGTTCCAATACAGTGAGGACTGTGATCCTCCTGGTATGGGAAAGAACCTTCTCCAGCACCACGAAGGCAGAAGGACTCAGAGAACCTTAGATCTGTCCCCCCAGAGCCAAAACTAGTGGAGTAGACTTCTTTCAAGCTCTAGAACCCCTCCACTCCAAAGAAAGACTTGGAGCCGAGATGTCAAATGCCGAGGTTCTGAGCTGAAGCGATGGCTCTGAAAACTTCTGAGTCAAAGTAAGCACCCTGAACTCAAGAACCGGGATATGGTTGGAAATTAATGCATCAAGGAAACAGTCAATGTCAAAGTAATTACTACTACCGGTTCTGACATCTTGGTTCTCACAACCACTGGATCTTACAACTCCAATGCAAAGGGTCAGATTGTAGAAGGGTGAATGTCTGATCACAGATGCTGTGAGGGATGGAGCTGGCAAAACCCCCATCTGGATCTGTGTCTTGAGAAATCGCCTCATCAGTCTATTCACATCATTCTCATCATTCTCAGACAAACTTTGAGAAAACCTGATGGAGGAGGAAGATGATGGTGGTCTGGACACTCTTTTGGGTGAGATCTCCTGGGAAGAAGAACTCTGTGCCGAAACTCCCAGCTCCAAGGAAGATAAGTGTGGCACAAGGTGGAGGAGAAGAGCCTGGATCTGTGTGATCCATAGGCTTCAGATCTGAGGTTTTTGGAGCCTTTATTTATTGGCTAGGAAGCCAAAGAGGAGAATCTGTCTGGAGAATGTTTTCTGTGCTCCTGAACCTCCTTGTGTTTTTTAGCAGGGGTTTAAGCCCCTGAAGTGGAGGGCAAAGAAGAGACTGGAGAAGGAAGCAAACCCTTTAAAACCAGCTTATTTTATGATCAGCCAGTGCACATAGAAGAGTCCTTGATGGGAAAAGAAACTACACTAACTAAAAATTATTTTTTTCTTTTTTTTAATTATGAAGTAGCAGGAAAAAAATAATGGCCCAAAGACTGACTTACAGAACCTTCGAATACGAAAATTAGTTACAGAGCTCAAGAGCGACAAAACCTCAGTGCTTCTACAATGACCGGCAAACAAGTTCTAAGGTAATTTGGGGGAATTATGTATTATGAATAGGAGAGAGGAGCTTGTGCTTTGAATCCTAAGCTTGTAAAGTGTCTGAGTCGGATCTGAGGGTCAGATCCAAAATCTACAGGTTTAGGAAGAATGAGAAATACATCAGATCAAATGTTTGTCTGACCAGCAAAAGGAGCCAAAGGCTGGAAAAAACTGTGTGTGTGTGTGTGTGTGTGTGTGTGTGTGTGTGTGTGTGTGTGTGTGTGTGTGTGTGTGTGTGTGTGTGTGTGTGTATACACATGTTCATGTGTGCTTTTCTAGACTCTGGGCTACTACAGAGGAATTGTAACAGATAGATACAAAAATAGTCAAACTTCAGAAGAGAACACATTCGTGCTTACCTTATCCATAACTCTTGTGCTCCTTGCCTAGAAGTATGGCATTAGGAAATGCTGGTGTCTTAGATCTGTGCTGGGACAAATATATCATGATAAATGTGTTACTTTATCTTGGTTTTGTAAGTCTACTTTGTGGAAAGTGTGCTCTTTTCTACTGTAAAGCATTGCATGATGGTCTTGGCACCTATACAGCAAATCTGTTTTTTTTGGGTCCTGAAAAAACAGTGCCCAGGGGTTTCCAAGGGAAACAAAAAACTGCACCACTTTGAACAAGCTTCACAGGCAAAATGAATCAAAGCTTCTCCTGTTCCTCCTAAAATACTGATTTGCTCATCTATGAAGGAATATGTGGAAAACAAGAAATTCTAAAAAGCTTGAGGATTTCCTCCAAATTAAGAGTTAAAGGGTGGGAAGTGCAGTTAGGATAGGACAAGTTACTATCAAAGTCTGTCATTGTGACAAGCACACTTTGGCTCATCTGTTGACTCTCCAGCTAAGGAATATATAGAGGGGATTGAAATATCTTCTTTAAATTAAACCACAGATGAACATATGTCCACCTCTTTTACCACTGAATAAAGCTAGGACTCGCATATGCAGCTAAGGTGAGCAACAGACCAGTAGCAGAAAGACAAGCGTTTACAAAAGGTATTAGGGAGAGAACAGATGCGAGTGAAGAGGCCTTGGATGGCATCAAATCATGCTTCCTAAAAGTGTACTACTTAAACCAATTAGTTATACCCATTCTCCAGAATGGGCAATGCAGATCCAAGACGATGGGAGCTAGAACAGGTCCAGATGGTATGGAAGGACTGGTGGGAGTCTCCCAACTATTTTAGCAGTCTTGAGCTTGCAGAAAACATGGGAGCATAGTCCTCCTGAGCCTGAGTGAAACTCCTGAGCAAATGGTAGGAAACTTAAGAACTCATTCAATTCATAATGGCTAGTCAGCTGTGTGCTAGAGTGCAAGAACTGCAGTATTTTGACTAATGAACTCACTTCCAAACGGGGTTGTCAGAGAAGCACCTCCATTATTAACTTCTTGACTGTCAGCTGATGATGGGTATAAGCACAACTGCTCACTAACCAAATAAGACTACATAGCTAGCAAATGGTGGTGGCTATTAAAATACTGGATTTCACTGGAAGCAGCTCTAGACAAGGCCTGACCTCCTTCTGCTGACTGTATCATTCCATGCACTGAAGCCTCCTGCCAAACCATGTGCAGCTACTCTGCTAACAGTGAGGCCACTTAACTTCTCCCTCCAACTGTAAAAACTGACTAGGTTCAATTTGTGGCACTTTAGGAATACAGCATACAGGAATGCCTCATCTAAACAGTAAAGGTAACTCCTAGCTTCTAGACGGTGATCTGGCAACTGCTGAAAATAAGAAGTTATGTACCTACCATAACGTTCCATGTTAGTTGTCTTCTCTCGCCTTCTTTCTTGTGGGTTCGAGCGATCCCGGCTCTCCCGACTCTCCTTTTGCTTTACCCCTCGAAACTCCTTTTACCAGCTCATATCCCCCCCCCATCCATGATGCAAGGATGCAAAGTACCCAGATCTCGCTGTTGACAAAAAGCATAACACCAGCATAAAAATACTTCCAAAGGAAGAAGAAGAAACTTACAGATGGAAAAAGGACAGGGTCTGAATGGTCTTTAGCATAATAGTTTCTTATACAAGGTCTGTCCAGGCCAGGAGGAGGAGGGAAGAAAAGAGGAGACAGAGAAGACAACATGGACATTATGGGTAGGCATATAACTTCTTAATGTTAAGTTGTCAATCTCTTCATTCTGTTGCTTGATGGGGCCCCCCCACCTACCACTATATGCCTATGGCTCAATGGGGACTGGAGGACTGTAGAGCCAAACTCTCCTGGCTCTGTCCAATTTGTAATGGGAAAATTTGTAATGGGAAACAAAAGTGAGGAGGCAAAGCAAGTCCAAGTGTCAAAAGTGTCAGCTGTAAAAGTTAGCTGAAAAAGCTAGTAGAAGTAGCTAAACTCCTAGTTGAATGTTTTTTTTAGCTGTTTCAGCTGTTTTCCCATGACTTAAAAATTTCAGTGATGACATGTCACTAAATGATTATGGTGTTTTTTGTACTGAGCAAGGGAACTTGTCCTATTAAATATATTATGCCAGAGATCTCAATAAAAATGATAAGAAAAAAATGGGAATGTGTGGGTCCATGTATACAACCCCCTATGATGTACATGCATCAGCGGAGCCTGGAAAAAGTTAATAGGAATGAGTTTCCCATGTGTTACCAATGCATAGGGCCTCAATAGACACGTTATGGGGAATTAAGTACTTTACTTGGCAACAAACAATATGCAAGTAGAATAAGTAAAGTTACATTCAACCACTGCTTATGTATCTGTTTCTAACATAACATAGCTAATGGTCCAACAAATTATAGCATATACTATACTATCGTTCATTTAAAAAAAACTAGAAGTACAAGGAAAATCATGCTCTTGATGCATTTTATAAAGAATAGGTTCTAATGCTGGCAAATGAAAGCATATCTTGGCATCAAAGTTTTCACTTGATCTAGTATAAACAAACATTCCCTGCACTATCGGAAGCTAAATTAAATGTCTGTCTTCACTATATGGTGTCTCACAAACATGTGTCATCTTTCGAGGAAAACAGCACCAGCCAAAGGTCTTAGGTTCTAGTGCTAGTGAAAGCACACTTTTCCCTTCTTTAGCAGTACACTTTATTACCAAGCGTACTACTGCATTGTGTGTGCACCTGCAATGCTATGGTTTTGTTACATATAATGAATAGTTTATGGAGTTTTGTTTTTTATGCAAATTACTTCTGGTAGCAGTAACAGACCTGCTCTTTTTCCCCTCTTATGGGCTTCATGTTATCTCTTGACCATGTTGCTCTGCCCATATTAATTAAAACATCAACCAATCACTCTGCTGCAAATATGCTATAATTTAAGTTTCACAGCATTTCAAAACAAACCACAAGTGGGCAAACAATGGCACTGCCAAGCAATAAATGCATTGCCTTGAGAATAAATGCTGAGCAAACATAAGTGAAAAGGAACTGAAAGCAATAAAGTCATGCAGTTAAAGCACCAGATTGAAACAGGGACCTGCAGGCTAGGTAAACACTATTATTTTTGCACATTTTTGTTTATAATCAGCTGTTTGTGCTCCTGTTAGATATTCCTAACATCAGCCCCTTCCAAATGCATGCAATGATGCAGTGATGACTAATAAGCTGATTTTTCAACAGTGAGCTGCAGCTGCCGGTGTGCCCAGTAGTCTTGCACACCTCATAAATGTCATGATTTAGTCCGATCACCTATTACTCCAAATAAGCCACTAGCATAACTACCTTCTTTATAAGTCTGTCTCAGAGTTGTCACTGCCATACATCAAACAGCAAACCTTTCCCTTTGTACAGAACATATCTCGCAAAGATGAACCCCATTCTCTGAAATCAGCACAATGTGCAATTAACTACTGAGCATGCTGATTTATCTTTACACTCGTACAACTTTCTAAGAATTATTGTTTCTAATCAAAAATGTGGGTAAACTTCAGAAAATGATCATGCTGCAGGCTGGGATATTCAGCACATACGATTTCAAAAATATTAGTAAACAAACCAAGTTACTACATTAAATTGATCCCCTCCTAAGAGAATATAATTTAATGCACTGCTGTTTATCTCCATATCTCAAAAAAAGGCAGTACTTCAGCGTTATGACTACAAGACAAGTGACATGCCAGATGAAAAACTCAATTCTTGCATGCAAGCAGCATACATAAAATATGCAAAACAACTGTCCAGCGCAGTTTAAATCAGTACTATGAGGATGGCTGAGATTCATGGCAAGACTGATTCACTTGCATTCGGATTCTTTCTACTATTATTACAAATGCAACATCTGAGACAGGGATTAAAGGGTTGGGCCCTGTGCACAATTCTGCACTCTTTCTCAAACGACTGATTATCATCTGTACATGTTTTCATTTCTTGCCATTTGTGAATTGGGTAGGCCTGCTGGACTGAAGTGTTTTCCACGAGTGACCGGGGATCACCACACAGCTGGCATGTGGAGCTGAAGGAATAAAACCCTCGACTACAGGAAGCAGCTCATTAACAGCTCATAGTCTTAATCCTCTGCACTATAGAGACTCCTTAAGTAAATGGGCAAACCTTATAGAATGAAATATCACTTCACTATTTCTAAACAAATAAATAACTCTATTTCCCACAATTTTAAACATCTGACAGAAATGAATGCATTTAAAATTAAGTAATGCTCTACAAAAAATGGATTTTCACAACAGACAGAAAGAGTGTGGTCTACTATGCTTTCTTACTTCCCTACTGAACACACACAGGCTTTGCACTGAATAACTTCCTACATTTTTTTTTTCAAAATATCAGATGAGAAGTTAAAATGCTAGAAATGTTGCTGAGGGACAAGCAGAAGAGACAGCATATTCATGTACTGTGCTGATTTACAAACAGGACCTGAACAATAAGTAAAACAATAAATACATTACAAATGAACTCAGCATTGAAAACAGAAACATTGAGTCAGAAATGGGAAGTTTTTTTCCACAAGCTAGCCAAAGTAGTCACGTTATGGACCACATGGGAATTGCATAGACAATGATCACACTTGTAAACATCTCAATCCTGTTTAGACGTGCTGCTCATATGCGACATTCAGTCCTTCATTTGTCTATCATCATCTGCATTGTAAAAGACTGAGCCATTTCTGTGTATACAAAGTACATCAGGAAATGGCTAGCCATGTTCTATACAGAAAAACACGAACATTTAATTTAAATTTGTAATGACAGTTTTAAGGGGGTACTCTGTATTGTAAAAATGCAGCTTTCACTAGAAACGCTGTGGAGTAAATGAAAGCTGCTTTTATCATCTGTTGTGCTAGACTCCCCCTTCCCCAAAGTCAATACCAAACTGCATAAACTGCATTATCATGTACATCTGAAGGAGTGAAAGCTCAAGAAGCTGGAGAAAATAAAATGCTGCAATACATTAAAGACTAGCAGACGACGGTTGAGAGTGAATATGCTATGTACCTACGTCACCACCAGAGAAAGTGAGCTTCAGTGGCATTTGGCTGCTTAGTAGTTGGCTTTTTATTTTTAATGTTTGATGCCCTTATTGTGACAAAAATCAAGTGGCCACATCTGTGATAATGCAGAGCTGAGTAATTACTAGCAGAAGGTAGTCACAGAGGTGACTAAGCCACTGAAATTACCACTAGGCTGATTATACCATAACATCTCAGTAATGTTTTTGAGAAATTTAGCAGCATGACTCATAATTTTATCATCACATTGCAAAGCTGACCTTTACACTTGAAGATGGCTATAATGAACAGACAATAAGCAAATTTGTTTAGGGATAAATGAACAAGAGCTGAACCTCAGCAATTCATCAGACTCTCTTTAAACTGGACAGAGAAATATTCCTGAAGCTACTAATGCTCTGAAAATCCTTCTGGTCTAAACAGCATTTTACATTTAATCTGCCATGCACAAACGTTGTGCAAGGTTTAGAGGTCGTTTGTCTTCTTTTGGCTTTTCCAGGTTAGGGGTCGCCACAGTGGAACTCCGGTCTGCTAATGATTGGCAGTAGATTTTTACGGTGCCAAGGTGCCAGCTCGACACCCAACCTTATAAAGACAATACTACATCAATTTACTTGCACCAGGGCAGGGATCAGTCACCATGCAGTATCTGTAAATACTCATCAGTTCTAACAGCAGCACACAGCAATGCAACTACTGAAATAAAAAACATCACATCCAATTATTTTCTACTGTACTTTAAGAACAACTATCTCCTTGCCATCATCTGTTGTATTGTTTGTGTCTGATTAAATCTTAGTTAAAACAATTTACAAATACACTTATCCTGCTCTGGTCACGTTAACAAACACGACTTTAACTTCCTTAATTTCCCATTGCAAAAAGCTGCATGGATTTCATTCCAAAATGTATTGGTATTAATCTAGAGAATTTGCAGTGTTTACACTCAGGAAATGTAAAGTAAAAAGGTCACCCAAAACAAACACGAGCTGAAAAAATGGATTCCATGAAAGGGTCAAAGCTATGTCCACTTCTTACAGACTGTAGTTCATTTTCTCACAGTCTCAAAGCTGTAAAGTAGTAAAACCATCCATCTTGTTACAGCCAAGAAAACTTTTGAGAGAAATATTTCCCTTACATGCATGTTTATAAGAGTGGTTTACAAGTTATCCCATGGGTTATGGAACAATCACAACTCAGAGTAAGACAGCACCAAGTTTGAAGCATTTGCAGTTATGGCTCAGCACTGCATAATGCCCCGAGCACAGACAGTTTCAAAATCAGTGTGCATATCTGTACATTAAACAAGTGGCATAAGAAAATGTAGGTCTATCTCACATAAAACCCGAAGTCTTTTTGTATACATTTTTTCAAATGTAGAGCCCAAAGATGTAGCCAGAAAAATGAGAGATAGAGACAGACATACAGAAGGGTGGAAAGAGACCGAGAATGACATGTGAAATGGATGGCTTAACAGACTAGAGTACTAAAAGTACAGTTATGCAAGCAAACTTACCACAACGGTAGATGTTGTTCTAATACATCACTGATGCAGTAGCCTAAATTATTTGTGTTAAATTCTGCCCAGGGTATGACCACCAGCCAGATTTCAAAGCTTTAGAGTATCTTCTACATGCCACAACTGTCAGGGGCTCGAGCAGTCAAAAGCTTCAGATCATTCTTTCCTTCAGAAGGAAGCCTATAACCCTGAAAGGAAAAATGCTAGGAAAGGAAAAAGGAATGGTAAAACATATGTAACTACATACACAAGAGTATATACATCCATATCATGGCAATATGACTCAAACAAACTAAGGGGAAATGAAGGGAGGGGACAGCTACTGCAACAATAATCTTACAGAACATTTACAGTTATGGTAAGATTAGTTACATAACGGCACTATTTTCAACATTAGATCACTATTATAGTAGCCTAAGCTATTTGGGTAGATTTCCAAAGTTCATAAACATACAGAGAAGAGGAAAGAATTAAGCAGCCCCTTGAGAATGGTCCAAGCAAAGCTTGTTCTTTACCTGGAAAAAGGAATCTAGCTTGTAATGCTTTGTAAAACTAGTTCAGAGGACCAAGCTGATGCCTCTAAGATATTTCAGTTCCACTCCTTTCCAAAAAGCCAAAGCCATGGTAGAGTGTGCCTTAACCCTGTCTGGAAGAGTCTTGTTAAGGAGAGAATAGCAAAAATAAATCATATGAGATTATCATTTCCAAACTTTCTGCCTTGACACTCATAGGCCAAGTAGGCGGCTGCCTAGGATGTTACTCTAGCAGGGACACTTTCCCAGTAGCTATTTATTTATTTTTTGTACAGAAATTTTTTTTTAAAGATATGTTGAATGAATACAGGAAAAACTGAAGAGTAAGTGAAACTGTGAGAAAAAAGTAATCTGGATGGTGTAGGTAGACCAGGATGGGGGCACAGGGTGGTGTGTGTGTGCGTGTGTGTGTGTGGGGGGGGGGGTGCTGTGGAGCCTCTGCCTATGGAACCTGTTGACCAAAGACTGGCCCTATTCACACTGGTTGCCTTTTTTTATCTTCATCTCAGGAAACAAATAGCTGAATGGCTTTCTGAAGGATTTAGTTCTGTCCAAGTAGTATCTGAGCTGCGTGAAAATTCAGATTATGTAGGATTCTCTCTCTCTCTCTCTCTCTCTCTCTCATTTTTAGGTTCAAGGAGATTAACAAATTGTCTCAAGGTAAATTCTGAACTATTTTAAGACTAGATCCTTCTTTTATACCTAAAGAAGCCTGTGTCCTCATTGTAGAAAATGAGGTAGGGATGACTCACCATAACAGCTTGTGTCCTGGATACTTCTTGCAGAAGTCAGAAGAATCAGTAACATTGTTTTTCCATGTCAGAAAAAACACATCAGCCAGAAGACCTAGTCCAATTATAAGAAATGTCGACTTTTTTAACCACAAAGGTAAGATCCCAAGGAGAAGACACCTGATTTCTATGTGGATGGATACATAAAATCCCTTTTAAAAAATGCTTGAGTCGAGGACAGGTTGAAAGGGCAGACAAGCAGAAATGGAGTAAAGATGAATCCTGATAGATATGTAAGGAAGGCCAGAAGACAGTAACTCTCACAAATAATCAGGAACCAGAAGTATCCAGACTTTAAATGTGTCCTGGTTCTTAGAATGGTACCAAGAGAAAAATTTCTTCTCTCTCACACACAAGATTTTCCAGTAGCAGTTTTTTTAAGCCTCATTTAGTACCTGCTGCAAGTACTCAGAGAAAAAATTACCTGGAGGGAGTCAAAACTCTATTATCCAGGAAGTCATCTGAAGTGTTTCCAGGTTGAGGCAAGTCAATTAAACTCTTGTTTGTGTGAGACAGTTCAGTCTACAGGTAAGCTTGTGGTAACTGCCCTTGGCCAATTTCAAAAGAAGGGAGACCCACTGTGCTCCCTGGGCCATGAGGAGGTCACCACCACTATCTTTGGAAAGTTCTTCTGGATCTTTAAAGAATGCTGGATATCACTGTAAAGGATGGAAAAGCATACAGGAACATTTCTGTCCACTGGAATGAGAAAGCATGCTTTCCAGGACTGTTTGCAAGAAGTCTTGGAGCAGGATTTTTTTTTTACTTGTCTGTTTTGAACTGGATCCATTTGAGGTGTTCCCCACAGCTTGATCAATTCTTGGAAGACCATAGGTGTAACATTCATTTGTGAGGGTCTGTCCTGGTCCTGCTTTATCAGCTTTAGTGGATGTTTTTTAATAGATTGCAGTATGTCTGACAGTCAACTTCCTGCTACTAAAAAGTTTGACTGAGATCTCAGACTATTAAATAGCCATTAAGAGCAGAATCTTCAAAGATTTCACACTGAACTGATCGAAGGAAGGACATTGAGGAAACTCGGAGCTATAATATATAACATTAAGTATCCTGTTTATTTTGTTCTTTGAATCTTCAAAGATTTCACACTGAACTGATCGAAGGAAGGACACTGAGGAAACTCGGAGCTATAATATATAACATTAAGTATCCTGTTTATTTTGTTCTTTATTTCTTTGTTATTTATAGCACTTTGTGTACTGTGTATTTTTCTAGCTAGTTTCACTGTGTGTGACGTATTAACTAGAAATTGTCCACTTTTATTAAGCATCTGTTGGGTTGTTTGTTTCTGATAACTTGTTGCAGTTAAACTATTTTTTCTAGAGGCTCCTTTAGCTGTTTAAAACTTTCATTTAAAGGCTCACTGCTGCTTTTCAGCTGTGAGAAACATTTCTGCAGTTTGTTCTAAGTAGTGGGGATATTTGTAGCATTTCCATATTCAGGCTTGTATTTGGGCCTAGTGTTTGTGGAGGCTGTGTGTCTGAGCACATATTCAGGGACATCTTGGGTTAGCCAAAGCCATCAGGCATTTCAGTGAGAGAGAATTGTTTGAGGTCATTGGCTGACTGAGGTCACCTGGACTACAGCATAGACTAAGTACCTCATTGGTTCTTTTGAGATTTCTTTCTTAAAAGCTGTCTCAGGTTTAACTTTCTGTTACCTAAGAAGTTCAGTTGTGAGTGTTCTGCCATTTCATACTGAACTGATCGAAGGAAGGACACGGAGGAAACTCAGAGCTATAATATATAACATTAAGTATCCTTTTTTTTGTTTATTTTGTTCTTTATTTCTTTGTTATTTATAGCACTTTGTGTACTGTGCATTTTTCTACCTAGTTTCACTGTGTGTGAGGTATTAACTGGAAATTGTCCACTTTTATTAAGCATCTGTTGGGTTGTTTGTTTCTGATAACTTGTTGCAGTTAAACTCTTTTTTCTAGAGGCTCCCTTAGCTGTTTAAAACTTTCATTTAAAGGCTCACTGCTGCTTTTCAGCTGTGAGAAACATTTCTGCAGTTTGTTTCCCACCCACCCTCCCTGTTGGTATAGTGTTTTTATAGTTGGTGGCTTTGCAGTTGCCCACCCCAGTGTAAATTTGATCTGGGACCCTCCTCCCAGTCTAGTGTCATTACTTCATTCTACCCAGTACAGGGAGAACATTTGAGAAGGCCATTCAGATTAGTTTCTGCTACTCCTTTCTCTCTTTCCTTTCTCTCTTTCCACTTAAAAAAATGTATCTGCTTTTACTGTATTTGTGTTTCTTTCTACTTTATTTTGCTTTTGTGTCATCTTAAAAGAACTCAATTGTATTTATTACTGCTTGGTGTAACTCATTCTAAGCCTTTTAGTTTAAGCACTTGGGCTTCAGACCAGTTGTTTTACATTAAGAAGGTTTGTGGTCTGCACTGTAGTGGCTGAACAGGTAGCTTACATCCTTCTAAGTTGGGAACTGCTGATTGAGGGCTCAGTGTCTGTTATTCTAAAAGTGTATTAATTCTGGTTTAAGCACTTGGGCTTCAGGCCAGTTATTTTACATTAGGAGGATTCGTGGTCTGCACTCTTGTGGGAGGAGAGGCTGGACTCTGCCCTTCTGAGCTGGGAATTTCTGGTTAAAGGCTTACAGTGCCTGCATATCTGAACTGCTTCTTACTGAAATTGGTACACCTTGTTTTCTGTAGCATAGACTAGATCCAGGCCTGCTGAATCTAGCTTTGTTTGTATAACTTGAGCACTAATCCAGGCATTCTTTAAAGTATTCAGTTGTATTCATTACTGCTTGGTAGTAACTTGATTAAAGTGTAGCTATCATTCTAAGTCTTTTGGATTAAGCACTTGGGCTTCAGACCAGTTTTACATTAGGAAGGTTTGTGGCCTGCACTGTGGTGGCAGGACAGGTAGCTTACATTCTTCTAAGTTAGTAACTGCTGATTGAAGGCTCAGTGTCTGTTATTCTAAAAGTGTATTATTTCTGGTTTAAGCACTTGGGCTTCAGGCCAGTTATTTTACATTAAGAAGGTTCGTGGTCTGCACTCTTGTGGGTGGAGAGGCTGGACTCTGCCCTTCTGAGCTGGGAATTTCTGGTTAAAGGCTTATAGTGCTTGCATATTTGAACTGTTTCTTACTGAAATTGGTACACCTTGTTTGCTGTAGCATAGACTAGATCCAGGCCTGCTGAATCTAGCTTTGTTTGTACGCTTGTTGTTTGTTTGCTTATTTCCCTGAAACGCTAATTCCAACTAAAACGCGGCTTTTCAGCGCGTCTGTGGATCCCTAGTGATATTTGCATTGCTTACTGTACTTATTTCCTTGTTTCACTTGAAAGAAAGTTACTGTTTGTTGTTTTTGCATTTAAGTTACCTGTAACACATTGCATTTAAGTTATCTGGCACTTGCTCACTAAGTCAGCACTAAAACATTAAAAGCACTACACCCTCACAAACTCCCCTTGAGTACCTTGTTCCCCATTGGCCCTTTTTTTCAATTATAAAGGAATTCCCAATACTATTCTAGCATGTCCAAAGGTCAGTTGTCAGTCTCCTCTCCGGTCCAGCTGGTGAATCTGGGAATCTTGAGGCAATGTTACAACTGCCTCATGTACACAGACAACCCTCTCCTCCTCCCAACAAATTCCAACACATGTGAGAGATGCAACCATATAGCCAAACTGGAGGCTAAGCTCTCTCAACTCAGTACTGGCGTAATCAGTCAGGAGGAGAAGGAAACCATACTCACTACAATTCCAGTCTCACGTAGACCTACCACGACAGCAAACCAAACACATAAACTCACAAAAACATACTCGGAGGCTCTAAATAAAAAATCTGCCTAAGCAGCAGAGACCTCCAAAGCAGACACTCAAGCAACCGCTACCCCAAAACAAAACACATGCAACACATAGCTCACAAAGCCAGTGTGCCAAACAGTCACAGCCCTTAAGGCTAAACAACACACCTGATACACTTGTAATAAGTGACTATCGTCAGGCACACTGATGTCCCGCTCACCAGGCTGAGCAAGGAGAAGGTCACGGTGAGCTGCCTGTCGGGCGCTAGGATCCGCCACATAACACAAGCACTCAGGTCACTCCAAGACAAGTACAAATATGACTCAGTCATTGTCCATGCTGGTGTGAATGACCTGAGATGTACCTCCCTGGACTACATGAAAAGAGAGGAGCTCTCTGAGCATGTAGCCCAGGCCGGTATGACCCTGACCTTGAGTAGCATCTTACCCTCACCAAGAATGATGCCACAATATGAAGACAAGATGATCAATTTCAACAATTGGCTTAAGTATTGGTGTCATTCAAAGGGGATCCAGTGCCTGTCAGCCTGGGATGACATGCTCGACAAGCCACGATGCTTCGCTAGGGTTGGCTTGCACCTGTCACCCCTGGGCTTTCAGATATTGGCAAAGGCTCTTGCTACCCCCATAGTGCCATTTTTAGGCAAGGCTCAAAAGACAAACCCACCTCCAAAAGTATCACAAGGGATAAGAAACTAAGAGTAATGCTACTCAACGCCAGAAGTCTAAACCTCAAGATGCACGCACTCGAAACTCTCCTTAGCATGGAGAACATCGATATCTGTGCAGTAACAGAAACCTGTTTCAAGGCTCCCGAGAGCACCCCAGCACTACCAGGTTATACCTCATACCATGCTTTTCGGCCCCAAAACTTGGACCGAACCACAAAAGGAGGGGGAGTATCAATATTCGTCAAAGATACCCACACCTCCAGGTTGGTGGCACAGCACGAAGCATCAAAGACTATCCATGTGCTACTAACAGTGGGTAAAACTGCCTTCCAGTTTATAGCCTGCTACAGACCACCCTCCCAAACCCAGGAACCCCACTCAGCCTTCCTGAGAACACTGGAAAATATGAAGGTCTCTCCAAACACCATTATACTGGGCGACTTCAACTACCCAAACATAGACTGGGAGCATTACTCTAGCTCCAACACCCTAGCCCAAAGGTTCCTAGAATTTATAAACTCAAATGCTATGGAACAACTTGTTACCACTCCCACAAGAGGAAAAAACATACTGTACCTGATCATCACCAACATGGGGACTCTATACTCCAGACCAGAAGTGTATCCCTCACTGGTAAGATCAGACCATAAAGTAATCTCACTGGATATTCACATTCCGACCCCACCCCCTGCCCAGAAAACCACAGTGAAAAACTTCTCTAAAGCAAATTTCACACTCCTCCAAACCGAGGTGGAATCGTTCAAAGCCCCTGGGCCTGTGGAAAATACGGCCCTGACCGCAGATTCCTTTATAAACGCATTCTATGAACACCTTCAGGAATGCATGGATCATGCAATCCCAAATAAAACCAAGACCCAATCCTCCAAAGGCAGACGTCCTGTCTGGTGGACCCCAGCCATAAACAAACTATACAATAGGAGGAGGAAGCTACTACATGATAGAGCAAAATCCCAAAAAGGGAAGGCATCTCTGATCAGTATTAGCAAAAAACTATGGGCACTCATAAAATCGTCTAAGGCCAGCTTCGAGAGAAAAATTGCACAGGACACTAAGGATAATCACAAGGCTTTCTTTAGTTATGTTAGGAACCTGGGTGGGAATTCCCAGATATGCTCAGAATTAGTCCAAAATGACAAAAAAATACAGTGAACCCACAGACATTGCCAACATCCTAGCTGACAGGTTCAGCGCAAACTTCTCCCCCCCCACCAAAAGGGCAAATATCTATCCCAGCAGAGAGCTGCCCCCCTGACATCTCAGATGCTCAGGTAAGAGCCGCCCTCTCCAAAGCAAAAAACACAGCATCAATGGGACCAGACGGTGTCCCGGGCTGCTTCCTACATGAACTCCAAGAAGAGCTAAACCCAAACATAAAACTACTGTTCAATCTCAGCCTTACTACAGGATATGTACCCAAAGAGTAGCGTACAGCAACAGTGGTCCCTCTCCACAAAGGTGGTGCCTCAATGGATCCTGGAAACTACTGCCCCATAAGCCTGACTAGCATGGTCTGCAAAGCTATGGAAAGGATCATCATGGACCTCATAAATAAAGATATTGGGGACCTACAGACACTGGATCCTACCCAGTTCGGCTTTGTTAAGGGCAGATCCTGCCTCTTAAACCTGGTCGATTTCTTTGAAACAGTCACCAAGGCCATTGACGAGGGGAAGGTGGTCCACACAGCCTACCTGGATCTCGCAAAAGCCTTCGATACAATACCCCACTCGGGCATTATAGATAAGCTCACCAGCTTAAATATAAACCCCTATGTCACTAGATGGGTTGCAAACTGGCTCAAGGACAGAACCCACATGGTTAGAATTGCTGGAGTCATGTCAGACTCCAAACCAGTTACAAGTGGCGTCCCACAAGGCTCAGTCCTGGGACCTCTCTTGTTCGGTATATATTTCTCGGAGGTACAGGCCAACATGGAAGGACTGTGGCTGACCAAGTTTGCAGATACTGCAAACTGGGTGCCATAATCGACTCTCCAGCTGACACAAGCATTCTCCAAATGGGCCTCATAGAAACAGACAACTGGTGCCAGAGCCATGGCCTCAAGCTAAACGCCAAAAAGTGTATAGTCATCTCCTTTGGCAAAAACAAAGTGCCCACAAATTACCACATAGGTGGTAATCCATTAAGTACAGAAGAAGTAATTAGGGACCTGGGGACCCAAGTTGATAGCAATCTCTCATTTGAAAACCACTTGGCCAAAGTGGTTAGAAAAACATTTTATATAGCCCACCTAATCATGAAGGGATTCACATCTAGATCAGGGGAGGTCATCGTGCCTCTTTACTCATCCCTCATCAGGCCCATAATTGGGATGTACCTTACCAGACACCTGCAGCAACTGGAAAGACCCCAAAAGTACCTCACCAAGAGGATCAAAGGGCTCAAACAGATGCCATATGCTGCCCGGTTAAAGAAACTCCAGCTCTACTCAGTGGCATACCGCCTGCTCAGAGGCGATCTGTGCCTGACGTATAAAGCCATGTCCAACCCGGAATTAATGGACAAGCTGCACCTCAGAAAATCCATATCCCGTCGAGCTACATGCTCGAGAGACTTGAACCTCAGCACTGAAATAAATAGGACATGCTGGAGGGACAGATTCTTAACCTAGAGGCTCCCTTCACTCTGGAATAAAATCCCAGTCCAGGTTAGGCAGAGTCCCTCAATGACTCTCTTCAAGAGGAATCTTGATGAGTGGATGCGAGATCGTAGGTTTACCCCGGGTATCACTTCTGTGTCACTGTTAGACAGAGGCACAGTATACTAACCTCAAAAAAGGGCATAGCAAAATTAATTTAAAATGGGTGGCGAAAGCCAAACACACTCTGGCTAGGCTTATAAATGCCCTAGGGCAGATAGCCTAGTATGAACCTATGAACCTATAAAGAGGTGACCTTCAGGAAGCCAAACTAGCCAGTTCAAATAGAGAACAAGCCATCACACAGATCCTAAGGTTAAACTCCCTAAAGTCTTTGGGCATAGTAGTTTCAATCACGCAGTGCAGAACTGTACCAGAATGTACATGGAACTAACCTAGGCAGAGGACATCATGGATGTCCAGAACAATAATTCCATTGTATGATTTTGCAAGGGGAGGGAGTTAGAATTCAAAAAGAAAGGTAAATGTGTGGGTTTTGGGGAAACGGATTATGCTAAGCTGAGGAAAATGGTCAACATGAGAGGTGAAGGGAAGAAGGGAATAAGCCATGGGTCAGTAGTGTAGTACTCAAAGCTACTGCCAAGAGTTTGACAAAAGAAGGATAAGATGCTACAAAGAAATGTGAGGCTATAAACAGCATAAATATACAGGGCATACAACAAATGAAAAGGAGTGGATGGAGTGGTACACACAGGAGGCACAATAGAAGGTGACATGCAGAAAGGCAGCTAAAGTGCAAAAATCGAAAACCAGCTAGCAGAGAAGATCAAAAAGTAGAAAAAGGCCTTTTTGGTTATGTAACAGAAAGGAAAACAGAACTAGTCAAGCCGTGCATAGCTAAGACTGTAAAGCATAACTAATGAATAAATGTTTTGCTTCAGTCTTCACAAGGGAAAGCAATGTGAGGGTGCCTTGCTTATAAAGCGGTGCATCAGAGTGAAAAAAAAGGGGCAGAGGACAGTCAGCATGATACAGCAGTAGAAGAAGGCAAATTAAATGACTGCAATGAGTGACACGAAAGAACAAAGACCAGAATGGCTAAATCTCATAAACCTGAGGAATCTGTTCAGTGTGTTGTTAGATCCACAAAAGAGACCTTCAAAACAAAAGTGACTAATGCTGAAGTACCCAAGGAATAAAGAACAGCAAGCATTGTAACCTTGTATGACAGAGAAGCAATCCAATAAAGTGCAGGCCAATTACAAGTTCATATGTTCATGTACAAATGTTCAGAGCTGCAGGTCATCAAGCAACACTGAATCCTTAATATTCTGACTAAACTTGTCACGTTACTGTTCTGTCCTGCAATTATTTAAAGCATTCAGTATTTTTAGTTTTTTTAAAGACTATGTCATCTTATTTCATAGTCTTGAAATGAATTGTGTTATAAACACATCTTGTTTTTTGTCCAGTTAAGTTCTAGGTGCACCATAAGAAAACCCTCCTTAAGTTTCTTTTCAAGGATCATATCTCTAGAGCTATACATTCTTAGATATTTCTGACTTGTAGACATTAAAATTCCAAACACAGTGTACCTCAAAATATTCTGCATGTTAACTATTTAGAAACTAAACCTTTGAATCATTTCTGAATATAACAATTCATACAACCATGGTTTTAACTTTGTAAACGTACTGTGGACAGCATTGAGTGAATTTATCTGATTACGAAATACAAAGGCAGAACTGCACCCAATAATTGGTGTAATCTGAGATGTAAAAAGTAAGGTAAGATGAACTGGCTCTCAAATGGTCATTGTTTTAAAAAGCAGATCCACTTGTTTCATGCATGGGATCTGATGTTATTAGTATGCCCCTTAAAGATGAATTATTTGCTTTTATTTCAGAATCTTAAAACACAAACACACTCAAAAATATCATATAGCAACATGTTATCTACTACTTTTTTCTCAAATATCAAATTTAGTTAGTATGAAAGGACATACCACAATCTCATGACAGCACTTTCCAACTCTACCGCGATCTTCAATTTAACTTCTTCATGTCAAGCTTCACTGATACAACCATCCCAACTGCAGTTTCGCTAACCAAATGAATATTGATCATGGGAAGGTAAAATAAATAAATTAATCAATCAATAAATAACCAACATCAATCCTTGAAGTAATCTTCCTCTCAGCTGATCGAGTCCCCCCCCCACTTAGTGGCTATGATCTACTAACCCCTGACTGACTCAGTTAAAAATATACGGATTAATGCTATCACAGTAGATATTACTCTGTGATGTGGAAACGTGTAAAATGCTTTAAAAAACTTTAAATATAGAGCTACTATTGTCAACTCCAAGTTATTAGCTTTGCTAACATTACTGTAAAAGTCAGTAGGAGTGGCTAAAGTAGAATAACCGTTTAAGAAACAAGTTAGATGAGGATACCTTTAAACTAACAGGTCTATAATTAGTGACTAAACAGCTATTGTCATTCTTAAACACAGGTATTACAGTCAAAGCATTCCAGACTGATGGAAAAATATTTGACTTTATCTAATTGTTAAATCAATGGATTTAGTACTGCATCATCAAACATACTTATGAACTTGCACTGATCTTTTAACTGACTTCATGTTGTTTGGTTTACTATCAGAATTAATATGAACTGTCTTGATCATTGCTCTATTCCATCATGATTGACTAGCAATTGTTGTAAAGTAGCTACTGAAGTCTTCTACAGTTATATATCTATGTATGCATGTTCACCAACAGTGGATCAATAGTCACTTAAGAACATTTTTGCAAATTAATATATTTATCCTTTGTTTATGTTCCTTTAGTAAGCTGTTCTCCAACACTGGGTTACATTTGGCAACAGACCTTTTAACTCTCTTATTAATTTGTTTAGCTCTTTCTGAGTATATAACAAAGGAAATGTTATACAGTACGGATAAAAAAAATGTATTGCAAGAAAAAAAAAGAACTTAGGTTGGGTATTCCATCAAAACGGTAGCAGTTTATTGAACATTGTCTTACCCAGAGCCTATGGTACAAATAGAAGAGTATTCCAGCTACTTGCAGCATGCTCAGTTGAACAGTTTTATTCATGCAATATTAGCCATTTCGCTGTTAAGCATGTAATGCCTAGTTTAAATTACTAGTAAATTTTATTTTTTATTTTACTTTATTTTTTTACAATTGATTGCATTATTAACCTTGAAAACTGCACGGTGATTCAAAGTGCCAAGGCTTTCAATATACCAAATCCAGTATTATATTATTCCTCATATTTTATGTGGTGATTTGGGTTGGTCCCTTTAAATTTAACATGTCTAAAAATGTGTTTGCATAATGAACATACAGTAAAAATTTAGATAACCCAAATCAGCTAAGATAATTACGTACTAATCCAGCTGGATTATTTTTCATAGATTTTTCTTGGACATTCTTTGTGTTCTTTGCCCTTCAAATCCAGGCTTCTATAAACAAAGAAAGTTATGTACTTACCATAAAGTTAAATATGTGCTGCTTTATTTGTCAGGTTTAACATGTGGGATGAAGGATCTGACCTTGGCTCCTTACACCAGAGTGTTGGATTTGAGAGCTCTGACTCCTTTCCTACCCACACTTCCCCTTTCCTGTTTGAATTACCTCAGATACAGCTTGCTGACTGAATCCATTTGGTCTTAAATAATGTAGGAAGGCATGGAAAGAAAAGGAGAAAATGTTGAAGGAAACTACAGAGAAAAGTGGAACAATGGACAAAGTTCAGAAAAAGAAAATGACAATTTGGAAGGGGGAGGAGAGAAGGGAGTTGAACCAGACAAAAATAAGATAACACAGATCTAAAGTTGTGGTAAGTACATAACTTTTATAAAAAATGTTGTCTATGTTTGCCTGATTCAGCTTGTGGGACAGACTCTCAAGCTACCCAAGAAGGGACCTGAATGGACAAAAAGAAGGACATTCCTGAGTATGGCACAGCCAAAAGATGTGCAAGTCCTGGACTGCACATCTAATTTTTGAGACATGAAAGTATGAGTTGTAGATCAAGTCACTGCAGCACATATATCACTGACAGTCTTTTTATAAAAGCTGTTGAAGTTGTCATTGTTTTGGCAAAGCAAGCTTTACATTTAAAGTGCAATGACAGCCACTTTGACTTACAAAAGAAATGCAATCTGCTAGACATTTTGAAAGTGTAACTTTTGACACACACTGTCCAGGCTTTGTCTTGAAAAAGGACACAATCGGTCAAACTTTCTGAAGTCCGTAGTATGGTGTAGATAGAACATGAATTGCCTATGGGCATCTAAGGTATGTAGGGAATATTCTCCTTTGTTAGCAACGTTTACAAGTGCTTGTAATTCTGATAAATGTTTTGCTGATTTAATGGCAACCAAAAAGACAGTTTTCCAAGAAAGAACTTCATATCTGATGAAGCTACAGGTTTAAAGGGATTTTGGGTCAAGGATTGAAGTAAAATTGTAATATCCCAAGGAGGGACCAGATCACGAACTGAAGGCCTCAATAAGAATATTCCTCCAAGAAAGGCCATGATCACCTTAGGAGAAGCAAAAGAGGAATCATTATGTCTTATGTGAAAGTATGAAATGGTAGCTATTTGATAACACAAACCTGGATAGGTAGGCTGTAGAACACACTGCTCGTACACAAGGATGAAGGAATAGAGTTTATTGTAAATCCACACGACACAAAATAGTGAGGTTAAGCGCTTTCAACTGTTTACTACAATCTTCCTCAGAACACTTCATTCATCAAGTTCATTCTTTTTTATATACTCTACTTAATTAAATAATTGTATAATTACATACAGAAACCGCCAAAAACTTTAAAGGCATACTGTTCACAATGAAGACTGCATGTTAAAATAAGCTAGTCTTTCCAATAATAAAAACAAATAAAAACATATATTTCCTTATAAAATAACCTTAAAACAGACATATGTTGTTGAATATTAACAAATACATGTAAAATATGTGAACTAAAAGCTCATATATTATAGATACACTGTTGTTACCAAAGGATATCTAAAAATATGGATGTGTATATGTCTTAAAATATCTAAAAATTTATATGTATGGGTACATAAAAAGTATATGTGATGTATATATAAAAAATGTGTATTTCTACCTGGAGTTAGGTAACGAATATATGAAATACTTCCATGTATCAGCTCAGCATATACAGAAGTTGATGTAGGGCTACTGGATATCCTACAACACAGTGATGTACATTTGATTGTAAGCTAAATATGTGGGCTAAATATATGATGTGATGCCCAAAAACTACACTTCCAGCAATATCCAAACATGTATAAATCACTTGTAATGAAGGGTTAAGAATAGTATTTGTTGTTGTATTTATAGGAGAGCTAAAAATGGTTTAATACTAATAAAATCTTTTAGACCCGGTTTTCTGGTGGAGTCAGTCTGTATCTGCCATCTACTTTCTCTTAGAGCCAACTCCATTTTCCAATTTCCTCCAAACGGTAGGATATGGACCTGATCAATAATAGTAAAAGCGAAACTATGGTCATTGCCTTTCTCTAAGATATGTCTGTATAGGGCATTTTTTGTATCACATTTTTGTATCCTGTACTGATGTTCATACATACGCTTCTTCAGCTGTCTTTCCGTTTTCCCTATGTAATGTGCATTACATCGTGTACATAAAGCTACATACACTAACCCTTTAGAATTACAATTCCCCGTCATACTTGTGATGTAGGTGCGGTTGATATCATCGAGCCTGAATGTTTTGGCTTGATTAATGTACCTACATTGTTTGCATCTACCACATTTAGTTGTTCCTTTATGTCCTTCATTTTTGTCCCTAACGTAGTTTGTCCTCTCAAGCAAACGCTTCATGTTAGGGGCTGTCTTATACACACATTTGGGAAATTTGCCTAATGTTTCTTCTATATCCATAGCGGCTAATAATTCCCAGTGTCTTTTAAGAATTTCTTTTATTAGATGTGTGTATGGTGTGTACATCAAAACACATACTCTCCCACAAAAAACACTCTCCTTCTCTTTCTTTTTTTCCATACAATAATTACCTAAGATTGGTGAATACTTATGGCCCCACTGATTTTGTACATAATTGATCACATCAATAACCATCTTGTCTGGATAGGCCCGATCCAGGAATAGATTTTTGATTAATCTAAGTTCTGTCTCCATATGATCCTTTGTAGATGACATCCTTGCTGCTCGGATGCATTGTCCTTTTAATATATTCTTGAAGACATGAGGAGGGTGGTTACTGATGTAGTGAATATAATCATTTGAGAAAGTGGGCTTTCTGTACACTTTGGAAATAAAGCCATCTTCATTGTGGCTGATTGATATATCTAAATATGAAATTTCACTGAAACTAAAAGTATGTGTAAATTTCAAAAATTCTGTTGTGGAGTTGAGAAATTCCATGAATTCATCTAATCTCTCCACAGATGCATTCCATAAAATGAATATGTCATCCAGGTACCTAGCATAGTAAGATATATCAGAATAAAATTCACTATTGAATACATGCTCCGACTCCCATTCGAGCATAACCAGGTTTGCGAATATGGGAGCACAAGCTGCTCCCATAGCCACTCCCCTGGTTTGCTTGAAATATTCTCCTTGGAATACTATATAATTGTGGTCCAATACCAACCCCATCATATCACAAATTAGGCTTATTTTATCCCAGGAGAAACCTGAATGTTTTCTTAAACTGCTGGCAAAAAACTCCAAACCTTCATCTTTGGGAATACTTGAAAATAGGTCCTTGACATCTATAGTAAGATATATTAAATTGGGATGCCATTTGTCCTTAGTTAAGTCCCCCCAAAATCTCCAAGAATCTTTCATGATGTGGGGAATGGAGTCATAAATGTTTTTTAGCCATCTGTCAATCAATTGACCTATATTGAAAGTTTACGATAGGTCGGAAAGGGGGATTTTCCAAAGATTTATGGACCTTAGGTATTCCAACCATTTTTGCCAAGATCGGATGATCAGTCTTTAAAAATGTATACGTGTCATTGGATATCCTATTGTCAATCAGATATTCTTCTATGCATAAATCTATTCTTTTATGGCCGATATTTATTTGATTAATAGATATATTTTCATAGTTTCCTGACTCATATAAGAGATTGTGAATTCCTTCATTGTATTCATTGGTATAGAAAATAACTGCACCACCTCCCTTGTCGGGCTTCATGATTCTGATATCTCTATTACACATGAATTTTGATAAACTTTCTCTCTCTGATAATGATAAATTGTCATCATGTTTATTCCTGTCTTTCCTTATATTCTTGTGTGTCCAGTAAATATCATTGCAAACCATTTTCTCATAATTAAGTATGTGTGGGTTGCTCTCAGGGATATATGTACTTTTCTTCTTGAGGTCAGTTCCTGCTATACCAATGGATCTCACTTCTTTAGTACTATTTTTATCAAATTGTACTGCTAGATTGAGTCTTCTACAATACATCTTAACCTCCTTTATATTGTCCACTAAATTCATACCGGTCATGGGAATGAATTTCATTCCCTTACTCAGGAGTTTGACAAAATCAATGTCTATCTCTACCTCTGTGTAGTTGTACACTTTAAACCCTTCGTACACAATTGTATTAGGTCGTAACTGACCTCAAGAAGAAAAGTACATATATCCCTGAGAGCAACCCACACATACTTAATTATGAGAAAATGGTTTGCAATGATATTTACTGGACACACAAGAATATAAGGAAAGACAGGAATAAACATGATGACAATTTATCATTATCAGAGAGAGAAAGTTTATCAAAATTCATGTGTAATAGAGATATCAGAATCATGAAGCCCGACAAGGGAGGTGGTGCAGTTATTTTCTATACCAATGAATACAATGAAGGAATTCACAATCTCTTATATGAGTCAGGAAACTATGAAAATATATCTATTAATCAAATAAATATCGGCCATAAAAGAATAGATTTATGCATAGAAGAATATCTGATTGACAATAGGATATCCAATGACACGTATACATTTTTAAAGACTGATCATCCAATCTTGGCAAAAATGGTTGGAATACCTAAGGTCCATAAATCTTTGGAAAATCCCCCTTTCCGACCTAAAGTATCTGGATCCAGATCCAAAACTTTCAATATAGGTCAATTGATTGACAGATGGCTAAAAAACATTTATGACTCCATTCCCCACATCATGAAAGATTCTTGGAGATTTTTGGGGGACTTAACTAAGGACAAATGGCATCCCAATTTAATATATCTTACTATAGATGTCAAGGACCTATTTTCAAGTATTCCCAAAGATGAAGGTTTGGAGTTTTTTGCCAGCAGTTTAAGAAAACATTCAGGTTTCTCCTGGGATAAAATAAGCCTAATTTGTGATATGATGGGGTTGGTATTGGACCACAATTATATAGTATTCCAAGGAGAATATTTCAAGCAAACCAGGGGAGTGGCTATGGGAGCAGCTTGTGCTCCCATATTCGCAAACCTGGTTATGCTCGAATGGGAGTCGGAGCATGTATTCAATAGTGAATTTTATTCTGATATATCTTACTATGCTAGGTACCTGGATGACATATTCATTTTATGGAATGCATCTGTGGAGAGATTAGATGAATTCATGGAATTTCTCAACTCCACAACAGAATTTTTGAAATTTACACATACTTTTAGTTTCAGTGAAATTTCATATTTAGATACATCAATCAGCCACAATGAAGATGGCTTTATTTCCAAAGTGTACAGAAAGCCCACTTTCTCAAATGATTATATTCACTACATCAGTAACCACCCTCCTCATGTCTTCAAGAATATATTAAAAGGACAATGCATCCGAGCAGCAAGGATGTCATCTACAAAGGATCATATGGAGACAGAACTTAGATTCATCAAAAATCTATTCCTGGATCGGGCCTATCCAGACAAGATGGTTATTGATGTGATCAATTATGTACAAAATCAGTGGGGCCATAAGTATTCACCAATCTTAGGTAATTATTGTATGGAAAAAAAGAAAGAGAAGGAGAGTGTTTTTTGTGGGAGAGTATGTGTTTTAATGTACACACCATACACGCATCTAATAAAAGAAATTCTTAAAAGACACTGGGAATTATTAGCCGCTATGGATATAGAAGAAACGTTAGGCAAATTTCCCAAATGTGTGTATAAGACAGCCCCTAATGTGAAGCGTTTGCTTGAGAGGACAAACTACGTTAGGGACAAAAATGAAGGACATAAAGAAACAACTAAATGTGGTAGATGCAAACAATGTAGGTACATTAATCAAGCCAAAACATTCAGGCTCGATGATATCAACCGCACCTACATCACAAGTATGACGGGGAATTGTAATTCTAAAGGGTTAGTGTATGTAGCTTTATGTACACGATGTAATGCACATTACATAGGGAAAACGGAAAGACAGCTGAAGAAGCGTATGTATGAACATCAGTACAGGATACAAAAATGTGATACAAAAAATGCCCTATACAGACATATCTTAGAGAAAGGCAATGACCATAGTTTCACTTTTACTATTATTGATCAGGTCCATATCCTACCGTTTGGAGGAAATTGGAAAATAGAGTTGGCTCTAAGAGAAAGTAGATGGCAGATACTGACTGACTCCACCAGAAAACCGGGTCTAAATGATTTTATTAGTATCAAACCATTTTTAGCTCTCCTATAAATACAACAAATACTATTCTTAACCCTTCATTACAAGTGATTTATACATGTTTGGATATTGCTGGAAGTGTAGTTTTTGGGCATCACATCATATATTTAGCCCACATATTTAGCTTACAATCAAATGTACATCACTGTGTTGTAGGATATCCAGTAGCCCTACATCAACTTCTGTATATGCTGAGCTGATACATGGAAGTATTTCATATATTCGTTCCCTAACTCCAGGTAGAAATACACATTTTTTATATATACATCACATATACTTTTTATGTACCCATACATATAAATTTTTAGATATTTTTAGACATATACACATCCATATTTTTAGATATCCTTTGGTAACAACAGTGTATCTATAATATATGAGCTTTTAGTTCACATATTTTACATGTATTTGTTAATATTCAACAACATATGTCTGTTTTAAGGTTATTTTATAAGGAAATATATGTTTTTATTTGTTTTTATTATTGGAAAGACTAGCTTATTTTAACATGCAGTCTTCATTGTAAACAGTATGCCTTTAAAATTTTTGGCGGTTTCTGTATGTAATTATTCAATTATTTAATTAAGTAGAGTATATAAAAAAGAATGAACTTGATGAATGAAGTGTTCTGAGGAAGACTGTGGTAAACAGTTGAAAGCGCTTAACCTCACTATTTTGTGTCGTGTGGATTTACAATAAACTCTATTCCTTCATCCTTGTGTACGAGCAGTGTGTTCTACAGCCTACCTATCCAGGTTTGTGTTATCCAGTTGCAATCCTACTCTGTATGGTAGCTATTTGAACTTTGACTGTAGAGTAAAAAGAGCCTGCTATAGAAAGTTCAGAAAGAAACTCCAAAATCACTGGTAAAGGTGCTATAAAAGGGTCAAATCTCTTTAAAGAGGCCCATATAGAGAAACATTCCCTTTACTTTTGTAAATCTTCTTGACTGAATCAGTCTGACAGGAAGAGATTATATAGACTACCCAGGCAGAAAGCCCCGGCAATCATTAAATTTGGAGAAATCATGCTGTTAGTTTTTGGTCATAGAGATCTGGTTGAGGTAACCAGGACAGGTGATTGAGGAGATCTGGGATGGGATCCAGAACCCATGGTGAGTGAAGAAGATGAGGCCAGAGAAAGGGGAACCATACCTGCCTAGCCAAAAGGGGGCAATGAGGATTACCCTGGTCTTGTATTCCATGTCTTTCTGAATGAATATGGTGATGAGGGGAATTGGTGGAAAGGCATAAGGAGACATGGAGGCCAAAAAATGGATTAGGGCATCTCTCGTTGACTGCTCCTCTGCAGGGATGAGGGCAAAGTAATTTTGCATGTGTTGTTGAGGTAAAAAAAAAAAAAAAAAAAAAAAAAAAAAAAGGTCATAGCACGGTTGGCCCCAGACAACTGAAAATTTCTGTTGTCAATGTTCTTTTGATTGACCATTCATAAGGCAATAGTATAGTTCTGCTCAATTTGTCCAATAGAATATCAGGCATCCTTGGGATGTGCATTGCTACTGGAAAGTGGTTTGAAGACATTGCCCACTGCCAAACTCTCATGGCTTTCCGGCAAAAAGGGTATGAGCATGTTTCACCTTGTTTATTAATGTACCAGACCACTGATGAGTCATCAGAGTGGATGGTGATCACATCCTTGGGTAAGGTGTCCTGAAAAGCCTGCAGCATTAGCAGAACCTCCCTCTACTCTAGACATTGATGTGAAGTTTGGCTTCTGTTGATGAACACATCCCTTGAACTGCCTTCCCTTTGTAATACCTCTCCATCATACAAGGAAGACATCCATGCTGATTGTGGCTTTGGGAGTAGGAGGACAGAAGGATTTGCCATGAACTGTCTGGGACATAATCCCCTATTGTATATGATCTTGAACACCTGCATCAGACTAATCCATTATGAAGAGGTTGAAATTTCTGTGGCCATTGTACTGCTAATGTCCCCTGTAGGACTATCATACAATATCTGGTCAAAGAGACCAGAGTGGTAGAGGAGGCCATCAGTCCTAAGAGTTACAGAATAAGTCTTGCTTGAGGTCAAGTGTGTTATAAGTCTTGAAGGGCTATGAACCTTAAAGATTTGACTCTTGCCAGGTGAAGTTTTGCTATCTGATGTACTGTCTATTTGGCAGGGGAACGGTTTGCTTTTGTTGAGGTTTATTGATATTCCCAAGTGAGTTGCCAGGGATAGAAGGACTGACTGGTGTTTTAATAGTAGATCCTTGTAGACAGCAGTCAGAAGCCAATCATCTAAATATGGGAAGACCTGGAACCCTTGTAGATGGAGATAAGCTGTCATTATCTTGATGAACACCTAAGGGGCTGTGGTGAGACCAAATGACAGCCCTCTAAACTGATAATGATGGACTCCCAACCGTTAATGGAGGAATCTCGGGGATTGTATCTGGATTTTGATATGACAGTAAGCTTCCTGAAGATTGACAGAATACATCCATGCATCCTTCTTCAAAAACAGGTAGAATGGACTGTACCATGACCATCCAGAATTTTGTCTGACATATTGTTTTAGACTGCTTTGATAGAGTATTGGCCTGAGGTTTCCTTTCTTTTTTGGAACTAAAAAGAACCTGGAATACACTCCAGAGCCTAGCTGGTCTGGGGGGACTGGTTGGATGACTTATTTCTAGCAACTCTGAAACCTTTGTTGCTGCAGATTTCAAATGATTGACTGGAGTATCACAAAAATTGCCCTTGGGGAAATCTAAAAAGCATATTGTATAACCTCTGATAATAATCCTTAACAACCATGAATTAGAAGTTATTGTCTGCCAGGCTAGGAGGTTCAAGGAAAAGTGTCCCTGACTGTCTTCAGAGTGTAGTGGTTAGGCAAATGTTCAGGGACGCTAATGAGGTTTCTCAGTGAATGTAACCCTGAAACCTTGATTTCGTGGACTGTCTCTGCCTCATGGGTGATGTCTAGTCAGGTTGCCTCCTCCTCTGCCTCGGGGAGGCCTGTCACCCAGGAGTGTCCTGGTGAAAACCTTGGGACTTTTTGAACCACATTTTCCTACCCCCTTTTTGACTCCTAGGAAAGGATCTTTGAGGAGTACAAAAACAAATTCCCGCTGTAAATAAGGTCTTAACCTCCTGTTCACTCCTGGTGAGTGCTGCTTTTACTTTTGGTCCAACCAAGGTGGAACCATCATAGGGGACATTTATAAAGGACATCTTAAAGCTTTCCATAAAGCTGCATAACAGCATCCAGGAATGATGTTGCGTGGTAATACCTACGCCAGCTGCCCCTGATATACCATCAACAGTATTATAAAAACAGTCTCATGGCTACATTAGAGGAAGATTGTAGGGTGGACAAATGGGCATCCACTGCTTTCTGGATATCCATAGGTAAGCTACTCAAAGCAGACCTGAAAAGCTCATTGATCAAATCTCTTTAGAAACATGTTGGGTATGCTAGTTCAGCACTCAGAATGCAAATTTCACTGAAGCATAAGCCCATTTTCCCCAGTCTGCCCAATGCCCTTGACTCCCTGTTTGAGGGATGGCCAAGGGAACTTTCTTTTGACAGTTCCTTTTTTGCGGCGGTTGCTATGACCACAGCATCCACTGGGAGACCCCTGGACAATGTTTCCTTTCTTTAGGGAAAACTAAGCTCCTGTCTGGCTTTTTTGGGATAGGCTCTACAACATCAGATTCTTTCCAAGTCTTCAGAACAATGAGATCAATCAAGGTGTCAGGAGGTAGGGCCTCCCAGGATGTTGAAGGGCTGGACCTAAAAGCTTCAAGAAACACTGGTCTCATCAGAAGGAGCTTTTGTGGATCATCCCCCCTCTGATTCAATTCCAGAATGCCTCCAAAAAAGATGTCTTCAGGGTGGGGGATCTTTGGAAAACTTCTCCATCATCTAAGTCGATGTCCTCAGTAACAGACTCAGGAGACTATACGCTTTCTGCTTGCAAGTCCTTTTCCAGGGAATAGGCTCTTTGCTTCTGAAAGAGACGCCTCACAGTCAGATGAGGAGACTGAACATCTAGCAGTCTCAGAGCTAATTGGGTCTGCCTAAATCTTTCGAACTGAACGAGAAGATGGTACAGGCTTCAGTGGGATTGGAACTCTGTGCACACACCAGTCATCTTGGTCCAGCCAAAGCCCTCTCCACAGCCTTGAAAGCTGACTCTGGCAATTGAGCCGAAGAAGAATCACCTGTAACAGCAAAATCGGTAGGCTTTTTGACTCCAAAGGTGGATGGCTCTGAGGAGGACCTCAGAATTGAGCAATCCAGAGCCAAAGCCATGAGAGGTAGGGATGGCTGCAAGAACTTCTAAGTCAACTCCACAGCTGGGGTCCCAACTCCAATGTTCTGGCCCTGGGACTCTGTCTGACCTGAATGTAGTGGTGTTGAGAAAGTGAGTCAAAGCTGAAGTCTCCAGGGCTCTCGGATTCAATGCTGGTATAGCTGGGGGTGGGGGGTTGGGACCCATATGCATCTGCTCCAGAAAGGCAGACTGCATTGGATTAAGTATGGCCGGTGTCAAAGGATCTTGTCATTGGTCCTCTCCTCGAGGATGTAGTTGGGAGTGCTCCCAGCTGAATCTGTCCTCAGAAACTTCATCATACAGTCGACATCCATTTTGGTTAAACTTCTAGTGGACTGACCAGACACTGAAGAAAAAGCTACTGATGGTAGCTTCTGAAGTATTGGAGAGTGATGGCTGGAGCAAATCAGCCCCAGAGAAAAGGAAGCTTTTGGGGAAGGAATTTGAATCCTGGCTGCAGTAGGATCTGACTGCCTCAACAGCTTAGGTGCCAAACCTGAAACAGCACTCAGATCCAGAAACCTTTTCTCAGCTCTGCCTGTCCTTTTTTCAGACGGTTTCGCCTTATGCTTTTCCTTTAACTAGGCTCCATCTCACTCTCTCTTTCCTTGGATTACTCTCCCTTTTTTCTCTTTCCCCTTGTCAATGGAAGGATACGTGGAGGTGGCCTTCGGATCTGTGGACATTTCGACTCTGCCGGGGGGGGGGGGGGGGGTGAAGTCCTTTCAGAATTAGTTTTTCTTTTCTTCCTTGAGAGCCCTTGTGTCAAAGGCAGCACAAACACTGCAGGTGTCCACCAAGTAGAAAGGCCCTAGGCAATACAAGTAAAGAGTGTGTGGGTCTGAACCTGGACTCTTTATGCCCACAGGAAGAACACTTTTAGATCCAGTAGACTTCTCAAACATCAGAAAGGAAAGGGTTTGAAGACTTACAACACTATCAAAAAACGTATCTCAGTTATACCTATTATAACGAGATAATACACATCCATATATGCTATATATATATATATATATATATATATATATATATATATATATATTATCAAACTAAGATTCACTATAAAATTACACACCAAAAAACACTAGCAACTAGCCTAAAATCTTACCACTAAATACTAAATGCAATATCTAACTACTAGGCTAAAGGTAAGAAGAAAAATGTCAAAAGTCTTTCACTTAACTTGAAAAAAGCAAGAAACTCTCAATAAATGCATCTGGTTTTTAATAGGTGGCAAAAAAGATCTGAGGTACTTTAGGCAGGAGCGAGGAATTGTGGGTAGGAGGATTAGTCAGAGTTCTTACATCCAATACTTTGGCATAAGGAGCAGAGGTCAGATCTGACTGGATCAGACATCCCACATGCTGAATCAGTCAAAAATACACAACATTGGATCATACTATTATATACACAACTTAATTCGGTGGGAGATTTACCACTATATCCAAACTTCCTTGTCTCTTTGCTGTGTGTACCTTTTCAGCAACTGAAGAATACAGATGTGTCAATATTCCTCTACCTGCTGTATTTTTCTTTGATGCTCATAGATTCATAGGTATATACAAAGCTAACAATCAGCAGGACCTTTACAGACCTAGCTGTACTACCCTTCTCAATTGTTTCCCTATACATCATGGGTGTTTAGTAGCAGTGGTATGTTATGCAGTTATTAAAGATTGTGTGTGTTGGGGGGGGGGTGTATGTTTGTTAGTTTGGGCATTACTGTCTGCCTGTATCAGACATATGGCAACCATACCTGGGGTGAATTTCTGATTTCCCATCCTTTGGTCAAGGTTACACTTTAAATAGGGTTAGAGATGGACTTTGCTTCACATGGATGGGGAGCCTGTTCCAGGGCACAGGGATCCTCTGAGACACATCTGTCTTGCCAACATGTCTTATTTATGTCACAAGCAAAATTTAAATCCTTGGATTTAGTAGTTCTGATGCGGTTCATTTTGCAGATGTGCAAAAGATCCATCAGAGCTGGATCTAAGGATGTCTTGTATGCCAGGCATAGACTGCCTCTCAGTAACCTGTACCAGACACCGTATAAGGCTTTAATGCAATCTTTATATGACAATGTCTTTATACCCTGGATTCTCCTGGTAAGGAACCTTTGGGAGTGTTCCAGCTGTTGCATATGTCTGGTCAGGTACATGCCAAAGGGGGCATTATAGTAAATATTGGGTCTGATTAGGGGTGAATAAAGTGGCACTATATCATGCCCTTACCTACAAGTTTCTTGCTACCTTGGCAACATGTTGCTCAAAGGCTAGATTACAGTTTACATATGTTCCCAAATCTGAGACTACTGGGTCAACTCTTACAGGTGTTTTATTGATGAAGTATTTAGCCTGGGTGGCAGTTTTCCCAAAAGGCACTATAATGCATTTCTTGGTAATGAGTTTTAATCTGTGACTTTGGCATTAGTCATTTGGACCCTCTTGTACGATGTTTGTATCATGAAGGGAATATATGATGACTGAAAACTGGGAGCTATCTGCGAACTTGGTCAGCCAAACGCCCTTGACATTAACCTTTACCTCTGAGAAGAAGATACAAAATAGAAGCGGTCCCAGCACGGAGCCTTGAGGTATGCTGCTGATGACTGGTCTCATAGTGAATGTGGTCTCGTCTATCCTGACTTCCTGGGTCCTGTCTGTCAGCCAGCTACAGTGAGTTTTGTAGGGGTATATGTCCAGTTTGGTGAGTCTGTCAACTACACCTGAATGTGCTATTGTATTGAATGGTTTATCCAGGTCCAGGTAGGTGGTATGCACTGCTTTTCCCTCATCCATTGTCTTGGTAACTTTCTCAAAGAAGTCCATCAGGTTTAGTGGGCATGACCTTCCATTACCAAAGCCAAACTGGGTTGGGTCCAGTGTCTAATGACTATGTCTTTGTTTATCATTTCCTTAATTTGTTCCATGGCATTGCATATCAGACTAGTCAGACTAATGGGTCTGTAGTTCCCGGGGTCAGGTAATGGTCCACCTTTGTGAAGTGAGATAATGGTTGCAGTCTTCCATTCTTGTGATACAAAGCCTATTTTGATGCTATAGTTGAAAAGTGACTGAAGTAGTCCTGATAGGTCATGTTTCAAGCTATTTAGGAGGCATCCAGAGATATTATCAGGGCCCACCGAGGTTGCGTTTTTGGCCTTAGTGAGCGCCACCAGGACCTTCTCCCTGTTAACAGTTGGGGGGGGGGGTCGTTCTAATAGATAGTTCATGGGGGATGAAGTTTGACTGAATTTGCCAGCTGACAAATTTGCTAAGTCACTCTGCTCGGTGAAGATGGCACCATTGTCCACCAGTTCAGCATACTGCTGGATGCTGCCTTTAAGGTTTCAGACATAGCTATAGAAGGCCTTGTGGTTGTCTTTAGCCTGTGAGGCTATGTTGACCTCATTATTGGCCTTGCTGGACTTAATTAATCCTCTCAGTTTTTTGTTTAGTTTAACTACAGAGCTTCTATCATTATGACAGTTGCTTTTTGCTGATGTTAGCCATGACTCTTTTCCTTTATTATATATCCTATTAAGGTTAGTATTTCACCAGTATGGTGCATTTTAGAGTTTGCTTTGGGCTTCCTTCTAGTAGACACAGCAGCCTCTATACAGCCATTTAAAAGGTTGTATAGGGTCTCTGTGAACAATTTCACATAGGTTGCTGTGAACTCGGCATTGGGAGGGGCACTGAATTTTGACAAACTATCACTTAATATGATGTAGTTTACTTTGGAATAGTTCCTAACTGTTACAGAGTTTGCTGTGGTTACCAAGTTGATTTTTATTTTGAAGCAGACAGCTTTGTGGTCCAACCTCACTAGTGATTATGTGACATGGGAGAGGTGCAGTGTTCTCCTGTATTGGAGAGTACCAAGTCCAGTATGTTTGAACCTCTGGTGGCTATACACACTACCTGGTCAAGGGTATTTATGTTAATAAAGTCCAGGAATCATTGTGCCTGCAGATTTGAGACACTGTATGTATCCCAGTTAATACAGAGGCAGTTAAAAGTCTCCCATGATTAGGGTGTTTGGTTTAGTGTTCTCCAGTAGGTTTAGGTATGAGCTAAATGATTCTAGGGACACAGAGGGTTACTTATAACTTGCTAGGATATGGTATGGGATTTTGTCTGTGATGACTTGCACATGGATAAATACCAGGGCATCATCCTGTTTAACCAACCTAGAGTTATACTTTTTGCTAATATAGACTGAAACTCTTCCATCTTTTGTCCCAGTCTGTGCAGCTGATGGTCTAAAGGTGTGGAAGGAACCGAAGCCTTGCACTGCCAGACTACGTTTTGATGACTTGAACCACGTCTCAGTAATGCCACAGTGAGGAGAGCTTGTAGGGTGTGGAGTTTTTTGTTTAGGCTCCTAGCATTGAGCAGTAACACCTTTAAGTTGCTTGGGGTTTTATTTGTCATATCTGTAGGTTTGTCAATTTGGCACTGCCTACAAAAAGGTTCTAAGGGGGTGGATAAAGTTTTAGCCGCTATTCAGAAATCTAGGGGAGATAGATGCAGACCATCCTTTGCAAAGCAATGTGTTCACAGACCATGTCCTCTCATGCTGACAAATATTGAATCCCCTGGAAAGGCACCAGAAACTACGCCAATTATTGAAGTCAGTCATTGTTTGTTCATACAGTGACATCATACTCAGTGAAGGCAGAATGCTGCTCAGTGCAAGGCACATACCTGCCTGAGACACACAGGTTCATAGGTAGGTACTAGGCTATCGGCCCAAGGGCCTAAGTAAGCCTAGCCAACAAGATTCACTGGCTTGCGCCACCCAATAAAGTTAGGTTGAGCAGAGCCACTGAAGTGATCTCCGAGGTGTATTTCCTGTTTCCCATTCACTCATCAAGATTTTTCTTGAAGAGTGCTAATGAGGAACTTTGCTGGACATAGATGGGTAGCTTGTTCCAGAGTATGGGAAGTCTCTGGGACAGGAATCTATCCCTCCAGCATGTCCTGTTTATTGTGGTGACAAGGTTTAGGTCCCTAGAGCATGTAGCTCAGAGGGATTGGGATTTCTTTGTGTGTAGCATGTCCAACAGCTCTGGGTTTGACATAGCTTTATATGTTATGTTGAGATCACCTAGGAGTAGGCGATATGCTACGGAGTAAAGCTGGAGTTTTTTGAGATGGTCAGTGTAGGGCATTTGTTTGAGGCCAGTAATCCTCTTTGTGACGTACTTCTGTGACCTTTCCAGATGTTTTGTGAGGTACATTCCAAAAGGGGCATTGTACTCTATAATGGGTCTAATGAGTGTTGAGTAGAGGGGAACAATGATTTATTTTTTCCTGGATGAGAACCCTTTTATGATGAGGTGTGCCACGTAGAAGGATTTCCTGACTACTGTGGCGATGTGATTATCAAAGGAGAGACTACTGTCCACCTGGGTCCCAAGGTCTTTTATCACACATTCGGCATTAAGGAGACTGTTGCCTATGTGGTAGTTCATGGGTACAGAGTTTTTACCAAAGGGGATGACAACGCACTTTTTGGCATTGAGCTTGAGGCCATGGCTCTGACACCAGGCATCTGTCTCAGTGAGGCCCTTCTGTAGGATGTTCACATCATTTGGGGACTCTACTATGGCTCCTAGTTTGCAGTCATCTGCAAACTTCATTCAAAGCCCTTCTGTGTTGGCCTGTACTTCAGAGAAGTAGATACCAAATAGGAGAGGTCCCAGGACTGAACCCTGTGGTTCTCCACTTGTCACTGGTTTGAAGTCAGATTTGGAGTCTGCATCTTTTGCAGTGTGGATTCTGTCAGTGAGCCAGTTGACAACCCATCTTCTAACATAGGGATTTATACCTAGTTTAGTGAGAGATCAACAATGTCCCTCTTCATATACTTCATGGAAGTATGTCTGAAGTCATTAATGCCCAATGGAGTATGACAGAATTATACTAGCATTTGTAGTGTGCTGACCTGAATGCATGCGCAACTTGGCAGATTCTGGCTCCAGGTAAGCAACTGTTATCTTCTCCTTGTTCAGTCTGGTGAGTGGGGAACCTGTGTGTCATACAGTGGAGTCCCCTAAGACAAGGGTCCTGTGTAATGTATTTGCTTGCCTTATAGGCTTTGCTCTGGGGGGCGCCATTGGGTGTAGGCTTATGTTTGGTGTTTCTTTTGGGGAGTGCTTTAGAGATTGCTGAGGATAGTCATTGCTGTTTATAGGCTTAGGGGGTCTTTGAGGTTTAGGAAGATTCCTTTTAAGTACCTCAGCATAAGCTGGCGTGTGTGTGAATGTAGTGTGTCTGTTCTTGACAGCCTTGTTTGTATACAAGATTTTTGCCTCCAGTGAAAGTGTGTGTGTGTGTGTGTGTGTGTGTGTGTGTGTGTGTGTGTGTGTGTGTGTGTGTGTGTGTGTGTGTGTGTGCGCGCATCTCTTGCATACTGTGTTTCTTTCTTTGATTAAGTGGTTGTCTGTGAACACGAGACAACTGTTGCATTGTCTCAGGATGCCCATATCTACCAAGCTGGCTACTGAGACATTTGCAAAATGCATATCCATGCTGTCCAGACTTGTATTTGGGTGGACTATTGTGCTCTCCTTGGGTGGTCTCTGGGTTTTGGCACTAGATTAGGTTTCATTGTGCTAAAATTTGATAGTAGTGCTGTTTAATGTGCAAGCTAGCTGCTCTAAGCTCGTCTCCATCTGATGACTGTTTTTGCCACACTATAAGTTACAGGTTTCAGTTCTAAGGGTAGTTTTATAGATAAAATTTACTTTAAGGGCATTTCCATCTGCACAGGCACTGCTAACCTGCTGATGTAACACCACCAAGAAAGATATCTCACGAGTGTAATACTACAACAAAATAACTTAGACAAATTACATTGAAAAGTCAATTTCAAATATTAGGGACCTTTAACATTTTTTAAATACAAAATCAACAACTTTCTTAAATTCTCCCAAATTATGGTCATGGATATCCTAGAACTTTGCAGCACACATGTATACATTAAAGTATTATGTCCAATGTGTCCAGCCTCTGTGGAGGAACAAGAGTAGCAGTTCCTAACTGTTACTTATTTTTTTGGCTCAAAGCTTGCCAGTTTATTTCTGACAGTGTACTCCATATAAATTTCAGTGCAAGCCCTCTCTGGAATACATCCCATAATCAACACTACAACCTCTTGAGTATATCATAACCAAAACCTTCTCTCCAAAACAATAGTTTCTGAATAAGTTATTAACAAAAATGAGACAATGAAAAAATAGTTAATTAATCACAGTCAATTAACTATGAGAATGGAATTATCTTACAAAGCCAACATCTGATATTACACAACAGTGACAGGTAAGCCATGGTGAGAATCATGAGAGGAAAACCATCTACCTTTTTGGAGGACAATAATCTCCATAAAAGCAAGCAACACAAGTTCATACTCAAAAGTCTTTGTCATTCCCACATAACCAAGTTTTATGTACCGAGCATGGAGCATCAAACTTACATTAAAAAAAATAGAAACAAGATATGCTTATTAAGCATCTTTCTGAAACGAGAAAGGTGTTTAACAAGCTTTTGTCAAGCACCCTAAAGTGATATTATGACTGGGTCTCAGGCTAGAGATGTACAGTAGAAACAGCAGGAAGGCAAAATAGCTTAGAAAAATTGTTAGATACGTTATTCTGCCACAGTTGTAAACAAGTGTGGAAAAATGAATTGTCTTAATAGTTTTTAAAGCAGACTTCATAGCTGCATGCTGTCTGTTTGGCAGCACTATTTTACTGGCTTTCCAAGGCTTTGAAAGCCAGTAAAATACTCCTACACATATTTTTTCCCTGTAACATATAGCACATGGAGCAGATAAAGCTCAGAGTACTACAAAAAATTATAATCAATAATCACTGATCAAACCCTTTTATTTTGTTATCAACAAGGATGTCACATCTTGAGTTTCACTCTCAAGGTGAATTTATTGGCAGCCATGACTCAGACACACAAGTCATATGTTGAATGTGATCATAGACCTGATCATAACCTTTGATTATTAAATTATAGCAATTATGTGGCAGGGAAGTACCAGCACACACATTTTATTTGGACTTCAATAAGGACTTTGGCTCAATCCAACACAGGAGGTAGATGTAAAAACTTCAAAGGGTTGAGAATTAACCAATAATAAAGAACTGGATTGTTGCACACTTGGAGGGTACTAAGCAAAATGTTAAGATGATAGGGGCACCATTAGGAATTAGAAAAGAAACCAGTAGGGTAATGCAAGGGTCTGTTCTGGGTCTAGAACTTTCCATGTACTTGTTTCAGATATAGCCGAAGGATAAGGACAACAGGATGAATGACTCTGCTGATGATGAAAAGGCACAGAAGTGCAGGATGAGAGAGAAGAGTCTAAGGAAGGGTTTGGAAAGGAAGATGATAGCTGGGGCTCAATGCAGGTAAATACACATAACTATATATTACAACACCACTCTTGTATAATATCATCTAGAGGGAGAGGGATATATGGAAACAGAACAGGGAACGGTGTGGTTATATTGATAATAAACTGACGTTTTGGACCACAAGGAGCACACAGAGGGTAGTGTCAGCAGCAAACAAGATGACAGGGTGGTACCTCTAGACAGACTTTATAACAAAGGGAATTTCTTTAACTAATTTATTTAATTATATTATTTACTTAACATCATCAGACCAACTGAGTACTGTGAACTGTCCTGAAGGCCAACAAGAAAAAGGTCATCAGGCTACTAAAATGAGCACTAAGGGAAGCCACCAGAAAAAAACATGCGTGGGATGGAATGGAAAGGGGGGCTACAGTAGTTGGATTTCTTCTCATTAGTGACCAGATGAGCTGGGGATGGACATGCTATTGGTGCACAAGAACATGACAGGTAGATGTGAAGAGGTCATTCTGAACAGAAAAGACAAGGGGGAGAAGGGGTTGAGGCAGAGGATTACAGTTCCCTGAATCTTCGGACTTATTTCTTCAAAAAAAATCATTCTGGGCTCAAGGAACAGACTACTGGTATGAGTGATGGACAGGAAATATCCACTTGCCCCAGGCTATAATATTTGGTGAAGAGGTGAGAGAGAAGGTAGGGATGAAATGGAGGAGGAACATTCAATGACACTTCAACTTAAAGAGCAAATCAGATATGTTTACAGCCTCCTTTTACTGTTAAAGTAAACAATTTAATGTAACATTCCTTTCCCAAGCAATGTTGATGTTGCTTCCTGCTCTAGTAATCTGATGGCTTCAGAAGCAATTGTAAAGTAGGTGTTTTATAAACTGAAGAAAGAACTTTCTTATGAAAAATGTCGGTCTTGAGTGAGGCAAAAAAATGAGCAATACAGTGGGCGTCTGTGCCATGCTAGCCAACTACATAGTGTCAAGATGTCTAATGAACAAATAATAGCAAAGATGTCTAATGAGCAAAGTATGTGTACTCTTGACTTTTGGAAATACAAAAACCTCAGAAATGTACTGATATTGAGATATAACAAGCAGAAATCCTGAACTGCAAAGTGCATGAGCCCTCAAGGCAAGCCTGAAGGTACAGGTAATTCTGACTAGAAGCCCTTACTTTAAAATGTATAATCAAGAATTGTCCCTCTCAAAGCAAAGAAGGATTTACAAAAGTTTAAAGTACAATGACTTTCTGGATAATAATCGATGCAATCCTAAGAAATATGCATGGGGACATTTTTCAGATCTTCTTTAGACCACTATATGTGGCCAACACTGGGTGAAACATCTAGCAGTGTTAACTACTGCACATACCATGCAAAAGCAAATCATCCTATATAAAATAAACTGTTTTATTACACTAAAGTTGCAATCTATAAAGAAAGTTACCCACCTTTTAAGATGTCCGAAGTGGTACTTTTTTATGAAAACATGAGATTTTGTAGGACTAATCATACCCAAAACCAGTGCAAAGAACTGGACTTTTTAACCAAAAATAAAACTCACTTGCGTAGACTGATTGTTGTTTCTGTGTTTCATAGTTGCATACCATATTATGGTGTTTCAGATATGAATTTTTATGTAACTATTGGTGGAAACTTATAAAATAACTAGAAGGAGAATGCCCGGATAGCACACTGTTATATTAAACGTTTTCTTCCAAAGTGTACCAGGACTTCATCAGACTAGCAAATATATCCCCCACACCCTTTTTATACATAACTTAAAAATCACATGTTCCACTTAAAATACAGATTCCTAGGAAACAAATGCAAACATTCCAATTAGTTGTCGAAATTACTCTTTTTTTAGCAACCAAAAGAGACCAAATACCTTAGTTCACCCTCATTAAAAGTAATGCAACCTTTAAATTAAACCTATAAATATTGTAAAAAAATTATAAAAAGTTACATGTCTATTTATTTATGTAACTATTGGTGGAAAATTATGAAATATTTCTGTCCTAAAACATATCCCTCAAACTTTAAGTGAAAGAAATCTGGACAAGGCCAAAAATGGTGGGGAAGAAAGGCCCTAAATCAGAAGCAAATGTTAAATATTGCTCATAATATTAAAAAGTTGATAGAGTAATAGGCTTTGCATTAACATGCATTTTCTGAAAAATAGCAAGTATGAAACTCAAATGTGTGTCATTATTTAGTGACTGCAATCCTCATCAGTTTGTTGGAAAACCATAAATAGTATGAGGAACAGATGATAAACAGATGATAAACAGAAGGTAAAAAATCTGGACAGTTGAGAAGTATGTCCTAAAGTCTAAAGACATTTGCAATTTTTTAAAACACAACTGCCCAAATAGGGACTGTACTAAACTTGAGATGGCTGGTAACCCTAGCAATAAAAAAATAACTGCTTTGCAATACCAGGTTATTTGAACCAAATAAATATTATAAGTATACCCTAGCATGATACAGACAATCATAATCCACAACATCTCAGAGCTTACCCCAAAAGACAAAATATTTAGAAGAAATGACATTAACCTGTTGAATAGATAATGACTAACTATGTGAGGGGAATAAAGAAGTTATCAGCCACTATTACAGCTTTGCCCAATACTTTAACTAAACTTTGAAATTACAAGACAGCACACAGCTGTGGGGGAGACTGGCTCAGACCAAGACAGCAAGTCTGAAAAAGTCCCCTGTTTCCAACTAACCAAGAAGTCTCAAATCTAAAGTATCACTATTGAATCCAGTACTTAATTCAGTCAAGAACTGAATTGTTACCCATTACTGAAAGCATAGGTGCATTATGTTAAAGTAATAAGTGAAAAAATATGCTGGGTGGTATTTAGTGGGCTTTTATGTATGTCATCAAGTACCTTTATGTTAGGTAATTGTGAAACCAGAGTTTACTGAAGTATGGAAGACAAATATGTGGAAAATATCTTCAGCACATCATCTTACCTACATTTTATTTCATTTAACTGTTAAGATAGCCTATTTCATTCCATCACCTAAGTGAATTAAATGAAAAATTTGTCAGGGCTACAGAATGTATAGAGTTGGGCAGTAACAAGTTGTAAAATTTGTGTATGGAATGGGGTATATTATTCCTTTTTATTATGTAATCATCTACATGTATGACAGCATGCTTGGACAGCAGGAACTGTTTTTTTTGGGAGGTACAGCAGCAACTACTGTTAGTAATTCAAGACACAGTTTTGAGTCTTGTATGCCAAACTAATTTAATTTGGGAAGGGGATTCATTGTTTCTGCATTTAAAATGTTTATACTATTACTTCACTCCAACCCGTACTGTCCACGCAGAACACATGAAGAAAAAAATGTTTAAAGTAGTTGTCTCAATGCACTTAAATATATACAAGAAATTGTCAGAAATGAGACACCATTTTGTCGATTTTTTTGTAAATCAACTGTTTACTATGCTCTGTTATCAGTTTTGTGCTTTCATTTCTTATCTAGCAATCATACTTCTAAAGAAATATATGAAAGTACAAATAGACTAGCCGGTGGTACCACCACGCAACATAATCCCTTTTTTTTTACCTCTGCAAAGAGCCTTTCTGTTTTAAGCATTACACCTGCTGAACTCTGATCCATGCAAATATGACGCATTCTTTGAGAAGGCCAGGTTAGCCTCTTAGAAACCATGTATGTAGAAACATAGAAGCCAGTATTTACATATGAAATGCAAATGGAAAAGGGCCTCAAGTATTTTGCAATTACACAGCAGATGATGTAATAAGCAACAAAACAATAAACATGCATTACTCATACAGTCTTCACAATATACAAAATACCAGCATTTATAATCTAGTAACTAGATTAAACGAAAGCACAATTATACAAATTCCAGAAAGGCAGAATTTGCAAACAACTGACTTCACGAAACATTTTTTTAGGAAGCCATTCCATAAGAACAAGCACTGAAATATTGCAAGAAGTTCTACAAACTCACCATTTAGAAACAAACACTGGAGAAAATTTGGAATTTTGTCATAGAATTAAGTAAAAAGAAATTGTGTGCAACACAGACATTTAAGAAATAAAAAACAATAAAAGTGATGGACAGTATAACAATACAAAATTGCTGTAGCTTTTCTGTAAAACTGATACCAAGTAAGAAAGAATCATTTAAAATTGATGTCCTTGTCCAGGATATAAACAATCAGAACTGATATTTTAGTTGATGCAGCAGTCTGACGCAACATTCATTAAAAAAAAAACATTTAGTGGAGGGGTGCAGCCAAGATAGCTGAGACCAGCAACTAGTGAAAGCTTTTCTCTGACATAAAATATAATTAAAAATTAAAATGGAGATACCTGTTGGCTAATTTTATTCACCTATAGTCAGAGAAAATATTTATAGAATCAAGTATTTCAAAAGCTGCAATTTTCCTGTTAGAATTTCAATTGCTTGGTTAAGGAAAAAGAAATTTCAACATGAGGCACTCAAGAAATGGTACTCATTATGTTAAAAAGACATCCAGTCAATAATATCTAATATACAGTATGTATGACTTAAAATGGACAAACTGCATACCAAAAACAGAAAGATTCAAAGGAGAGTTCAGAAAGAAAATAGAACATTTAGAAATTCTTATGATAGTGTACAAATCAGCAGTATGGAAGAAGCTTTAAATAATCATGAAGGGAGAATAACTGAAAGTGAGCCTCAGACTGTATTTCTTTTTAAAACAAAATAACTGGTTCACAGATAAAGATGATGATTTAGAATATATACTGAGAGGAAATAACATTAGAATTTATTGTATACCTGAAAAGTATGAGGGAGGCAATATAATAAACTTCTTAACCTGGCTACATAAAGCATTAAATCTACCTGAAATTTTATCTTTTGGAATTGAAAGGGCACTTAGATCCCAGATACACATTTGAAGGAGGAAAATTCACCATCTCATTCAATTAAAGTTAAGTTTATGTCCAGCTTAGAAAAACATCATATATAAAAAAAAAACATGGTCCGGCCCATCTATTAAAATAGATGAGTATGTAGTCACATTTGACAATGACTATTCTAGTGAAGCAGTGAGCAAAAAAAATTCTGCTTACCACTGATTAGGGAACTTAAAAAGAACAACATTAAATCCACTTTGGGGTTTCCTGCAAAGATCAAATTGTTTCTTTCTGAAGGAACTATAATATTTGACACACTGGAGGAGGCATCCACTTTTGTTAAAAAATAAAATCCTTAATAATGCTGACAAAATGGATTGGAACACTATATCCCTTAAGAGAGAGAGTGAGCTGAATTCCTGGAAAACTGCTTCTAAAATAAAAAAGCTTAAAAACAAGTTACTTATATTCTCCGATTGCAAGACTTGTATTTTCTGAAACAATAGACTTATGGACTTTAAGCTTCAAAACATATACATATTTATATTTTACCCCAAAATATTTTTCATGATAAGGAATACAAATGGTTAGTTTTACTACATTTACAGTAAAATGCTTAATATATTTCATTTAACTAAACTTAAAAATGCATTTCTAAATGTTAAACAATTACTTCCTGTAATAAAACGTCATTAAATTATAAGCAATAGAATTCATAACTTTAAGACTATACAAGCTGAAATTTTTATTTTATTTGTTTAGCTTTGCTTAGCATGTGCATTGCTGGGTTAACTGAATTGTCACATCTAAATAATGTGCTGGTGAATTTGTTTTCTTTCTTCCTGTGCAACATTCCCTTCACGGGTCATTTATGAAACAATTAACACTTAAAAAAAACTTGAGCACAAAAGATTGTTCCAGTAGTATGAAAATGCTTGATTATTGCTTGCTTTGTTCCCCCCACCTGCTCCTTAACCTGTTTTGAAGAAAATCTAGGTCAAAATTCATCACTAATGTCTGTGAAAACAGGAAGGATCTTTTTCTTTCTTTTTTCAAGTATATGTGTGAGAAATCTACTCAGAATAACATCTTGTTTTCAACATTTACTTTGAAGTGAAGAAATGATAAAACAAAAGCTACAGTAATGTTTTAAATTGAGCTGTTGCCGACAATTTGCTTATGTTTTGCTGATTGCTAACAGATTATGCTGTAGTGTTATTAACTCTAATTATACATATAAATGGTAACATTAGATGTTTGCAACTGATTAGAACAGTTTAAAAGAATTAAGAATGAAAAACTTGAAAGTATGAAAAGTTCCAATGCTAGGATGTGAAGCATAGATTAGAACAGCAGTTCACAATGGCTTAAAACACAGATTTAAAGTAACCAAGTAGGAATTATTATATATATATATATATATATATATATATATATATATATATATATATATATATAGTGGCACTAGAATTAATAAGAACAGTAAACATCTTGTGAAAAATATGCAAAGGCACAAGGAATTAAATATTTGTGGAAGATTAATAAAAGAGCAGTATCAGTAAGTTAAGAAATATATACACATTCTGTAATCTCTAATATAGAGCTGATGATTAAATAGCTCTATGATGGGAGATTTTTGAAATACAAGTTATATACAAATAAAGGTAGAATATTAGTGGGCAAATGAAAATAAAACATTTAAATAAACTGTTTATAAGAAAGATATGTGTTACATACACCTGCATGGCAGAAATGTGAAGGTTCAAGATCTTATATAAATTAAATAGAAAACAATATATAAAAATATTTGAAAATATTCTGAAAGTTGCAATTTGAAGCTTGGTCATGTCAGTTTTGAAGCAGCTTGCATATTGCTTGTTCTTAGATTCACTAAGACCACCTGAAATAACTAATTTCATAAGTCAGAGCTGAAATTTGAGTGTTATACTGCTGAATCTGTGCATCCATTTTGATAGAAAGTAAAGTAGATTTTGTTTATATGTTGAACCAAGGAAGGGAGAATGGTATTTGAATTAAGCATATTGTAATCTTTGAGTACAATATAGTTTAAATTTTTTAATGCATAGAAATAGCAAGATATTCTCATTGACCTCAGTAATGTACATATTTTTATGAATTACTTTAATAAGCTAAAGGATTTTTAAATATTTTTTAAACAAGAAACATCTTTATTATCATGTATGACAAAGGCCATGTTACATTTATATAAATAACAATAAATCATAGCGACACAATCTCAGTTGCAAACATTATACATGCTAAACCATGCAACACAACTGTAGCTGCAAACATTATACATCACTTTTAACACATCCAGTCATTGTCGGTCAACCATTACATAGCTCATTCAAATCTTGCCTTCTTCTAAACCTCATTCTTCCTAAGCATGTACTGATTTCACAGTTCCCATTTTTCCTATGTAATTTGCTCCTATCCTTTTCTTAAGACCCCAGTTTCAGTTGTTTTGGTTCGGTTACTATCTTCACTACTTCTAGTAAAGTTGGTTTAAACTTTGATTTCCATTTTCTAGTAATTGCTTTTTTGGCAGCCATCATAATTAGACTCAGCAAGGCCTTACTATGTCGAGGCAATTCTGAGTTTGTATCATAGCTCAAAAAAAATAATTTCCCTAGTCACTCCAAGTTGTTCACCCAGCATCTCTAACACATTACTCTGCAGGGATTATACTCCCAGAAAATATGTTGCCAGTTACCTCTTTCTGCCCCATCATACCTCCAACATTTGCTGTCTACCTGAGTAAAAATTCTTTGAAGTCTGCTTGGGGTATAAAAATACCTATGTAAGCACTTCTTGGCAAAGATCCGACATATTTTAATTTTTGTTGCATATTTCAGACATGCATATATCTCCCTTTTTTTTGTGGATTGCTTATCTAATCTCTCTTCCCAGTCCTTGCTAACTTCCTCTGACTGATTCTTACAGTTATCATGAAATATTTATATGCTCTACTAATTATTCCTTTAATGGCAACATCTGTTCTAGATTCTACTAAAAACTCTACCAGTGCTAGTCATTCATTTAGGACCCCCAAATTTCTTTCTCTTTCCCTATACTCTGATATCAGTCCTTGATATCGAAGGCAATCTTTAGTCTGCAGTTCAAATAAGTTCTTGGCATCTTCCCATTCTATGACCTTTCCCTCTCTAATTATTCACTCCCAGTACCTTGGTTCCTTTGCCAGTTTTCTCCAATTCATTCCTGCCCCCTTATGTCTACTGTATGTATCCCTAATTACAGTCATCCCTATCAGCATAATCTCCTTTCTCCCATTCCCATGTTGCCTTAGTTCTTAGATCCTTATATCCTTGAATTTCTGAGTCACTTATTTTCTTTGCCAATGGTTCAAAATATAATGCAAATAAAGGGGAGCGAGGACACTCCTACCTGGCTCCTCTGCTGAAGCAGAAACTATCAGAGAGGACCCCACCCACTTTAATTCTCACCTCGGATCCTTCATATATCCTCCAAATCAATCTTATAATTTTATCAGAGAATGCAAATGCTACCATTGCTCTGTTAGAAACAACGAATACCAAAACCAAGTAAAAAATATATGAAGAGGATCACCAAAGGAACACTGCAGCACTCAATCTCAATCAATCAATCACAAGTTAACTTTTTTCAATAAATTTTCTAGATTGAGTGCTGCAGTGTTCCTTTGGTGATTCTCTTCATATTTTTTTTTACCATTGCTCTGTTCATAAAATCCCAGCTTACTCTGTCAAATGCTTTCTCTGCATCAAGACCCACCAGCAATAGTGGTATTTTCTGACATTCTGCTTCTCTCTGGATCATCATTGTTCTGTTTATGTTGTCAAATGTTTGCTTCCCCTCTACATAACCACGCTGATCCATATCTATCAATTTTGGCACCACTTTTGCCATTCTTTCAGCCATTATAAACAAACGCTTTATAATCATGATTTAGTACCGAAATGGGTCTGTATGCAGCTGGATCGGATTGATCTTTATCCTCTTTAGGTAATACAGCTACTACTGCTTTCTTCCACAATGTTGGTACTCCTCCTCCTCTTAAAATATTGTTAAACAAAACCTTCCAGATCTTCAACAGTTTTTCCTCTCCTAGCTTCCAAACTTCCACAGGAATACCATCTAATCCTGGAGACTTTCCTGTAGATTGGTTATACATCTCCTCTGATCCTGTTAGTAATTGAGCCTTCTTCTCCCTCTAGCCTTGGCATATTTAATTCTTCCATAAACATTTCCATTTGTACCTTTTCTTGATTTCCATATTTCTCTGCTTTATACTGACTTTCAAAGAATGTCTGAAATATTTCTAACAATTTTATAGGAGATCTAGTTATCTTCCTTATAATAGACTCCCTAAGCTTGGCGACAGCCTTTTCTACTTTTCTGTTGTCTTGAGTTGTGCTAACATTTTTTTGTGCTCTAGTTATTATCAAAAAACAGTTGTTTAACAGCAATCTTTCTAAACACATGCATGTTATCAAGACAGTCCTTTATTTTCTATTTAGCATTCTGTAGTTACTCTTCTTGTTCTGTGAGACTACCCCTATTTTGCAATACTTTAATATGTCAGTCCCTATAAATAAATCTAGTTACTTCTTAACCATATCTCCCTTTCTTTTATTTCCACCCTATTTTTAAATTAAAATTTAATTTTATCCCACCTCCTAGTTATATTTTCAAAAAAAAATGTCTATCTTCTCTAACAGCTCCTGAATAATTTCCACTACCCATTCCTTAAATCCCCCTCTTTTCAACAGATAGGTGGGACAGTGCCAGTGTTTGGTTTTTATTTCATTACCCTGTGTTTTTATTTTAATTATTATTGGCTTATGACATGAAATAGTTACTGGGTGTGTATCAAGAACTTCAATTAAACGCACATGTTCCTGTGAAATGTAAATTCTGTCTAGCCCAGTTTTTGTAACTTGGGGAATATGTAAATTCACACATAATTCCTAGTAATGAATTCATATCTTCTATGCCACATATTTTCATAAATTTCTTTAAAAATCTACCCTCATTTGTTATATTTCCCTTTCTGGACCCCCAGACACATCTTCACTGTTGCAAATCAAATTTCAGTCCCCACTTAGAAGTAATACTCCTTTCTGAAAGCTGATTATTTCTCCTAGAATTTTCTGTAGCTCTACTACAGCAGTTTTCGGTGGAATATAAATACATGCCAGTGTAATCCTCCTCCCTTGCCAGTAGTCCCTTGGTACTGCAACTCTACCATTATCGTCTTTTTTTTCCTCTTCTATTACTACTGGAGCTCCTCTTGCAATATAAGTACTCCTCTCTTCCTTTGCCTCAGGTATTCTGCTGAAAAAACATCATGAAAACCTCTCTATCAAATTCACATGTTAAATTCTTTCCAATTGCATCTTCTGTAGCATAGCTATTTGCACTCTACAGTTTATGTAGTTCACTACTCTTTCTTGTCTGAACTTATCTGTGAGACTATTAACATTTAAAGACATTACAGAAAGAATCATATTAGAGTGATTATTGTTCCTACCTTTTATGTACAACAGCTTTTGTGTTACATGCTTGCATGCACTGTTTGACAGGTTATGTTTCTTGTCATCTCCATATGAGCCTGTGTCACATACCAGAACGTTTTGCTTCAGTGAAAGCCCTCAAATAAAAATACACCCCTCAGTGCCTACTAACTTAACACACAAAACTATGCAACCCTTCAATTATTGACGTTTCCCCCCTTAATTGGAACATAAGTTCCGACAGCCACACACACACAGACGAGCTACATAAAAAGAAAGCTTATCCATGCTAAGATGAACGGCTGAGCCTGTGATTCTATTAAGTGCCTTCTGTTTTTGCCTTATCTTTCTAGCTCTCCCATCTGGGAAACATTTGAATACTTTAAGAAAACATTTTCTCCAAACCATTTATCTTTATAGGATTGTCTACTAGTGACATGGGAACCAGATACAGGAATGTTTCCTAGAAAAAGACCTTATAATATTCAATATTCTTCTTTATTTATTTGCTTTCTGTCAAAACTTATATAAAGTTAACATAGTCATTTCCCTTATGCAAGAATGAGAAAAAGCACACTACTTTTTCCTTTGTCGTGCTCTTTTAACCAGATCCCCCCCTACATTTCTTAAAATTAAACAAATGAAAAGAAGGGAGAAAGAAAAGAATAAACAGACACTTCACTTAAAAATAACTGAAAAAACTTTCCTTTATAACATGCAGAGAAAATCATGTTATCACTTAAGTAATATTAAGAAAAAAAATTGTTTTACTTGCAGCTCTCTTCCTCCTCTTCCCCTCTCCTATTTTTCTGAACATTAATAACAAGAAGTAGGGCATATGCTTTAGAGTCCCCTACAAGTTTAACAAAGTCCAAACAAGTTCAATATTTTCAGATTTTCTTGTTCTGTGCTGTTTCACAAATATAATTATTGCTTTGTAATCCCACATTTTTCAGTTTCCAGGTTACTGATTTTATTCTCCAAACGTTAATGACATGAAGCAGGGCATATATTTTAGAGTCCCCAACAAGTTAAAGTCCAAGAAAGTCCAATGTTTCTCAATTCTTTTGTCCTATTCCTGTTCATCTCCGTCTCAACCCTGTCTCTGTTTCATCTCTAGTGCAGTCTCGATTCTTCTAGTCAACTTCTGTGCTTTTTTCTCTCTCTCTCTCAATTATTTTCCATTTAAAGTCTGGGAAAGGTTAGATGGCACAGTCTCTCTGTGGTCTTTATTACCAGAACAAGAAGAAGCAGAATCTCCTTCTGTTTCACAGCTCACTTTTTGTTGGACAAACTTCTGTATTTTTTTCCTTAGCATGTACTTCATCAAAAAAGCTTTTGTTTCTCCAGGGAAAAATATTTTGAGGATAGCTGGGTAGAGCAGTTTGACTCTCACACCTGCTTCTTGGCAAGCCCAATATAATGGAATAAATGTATTCCTCTTCTGCCTGGTGTGTAATGAGTAGTCATTCCCCACAAACACTATGCTGTCTCCCACTTTTATTACTTTGTCCTTCTGCCACAGGTTTGTCAGAATCAACTCCTGCTGGTGAGATTGCATTTTTACTACTAAAGGTCTAGTTTTTTTTCTGACAGACAGGTTTGGAGTATATACACAATGTGCCCTTTCAATTAACAATTCTTGTTGTGGAATACCAGTCCAGTTGCTTATATGTACTTTCATAAAACTAATATAGTGTTCCTTCCAGCTTCTCTGGTACAGCTAAAAATCTAAGGTTTTCCCTACATGCTCTGTCCTCTAATGCTATTATTTTTTGAAACATGACTTCTTGTGCAGTCTCATATTCAGCCAGACTTTTCTTCATTTCAGCCTCCGAGTCTTGCAGTTGTCACCTTATCTATCTGAATATCTGTTTAAAGCTTCTTCCATTTTTGACAGCTTTTTATTGTTTATATTGATATACTGCATCAGTGTTTTGTTTATTTTAACCAGGTCTGTGTGCAGCTGCTTTATACTTTCCTCTTGGTTACTGGAAGTCATGTCTAGAACTTGCACTGCTTTTTCTGAACAACTGCAGTACATTTCCCAGTATGTATTTTTTTCTTCAACTTTTGTAGCTGATTTTCCTCCAGGTCCATTATATTTCTTTTTTCCTGGCATTTAGGCAGTGCACTTACTAGTCAGCTACTGAATTTTACTCAGAAATCTAGGTCCACTTGCTTTCTCTGCTAAATTCCTGTTTTCAGACTGGGAGAAAAATAATTAAGCTGTTTCTTAATGTGCAGCCAGCTTGGAAGTCCTCAAGGATTTTTAAGTATTTTGATATTTATCTTATTGAGAATGTTACACAATTTTAATGCATAGACACTTGCACTTTTAAAATTAATTCAGAGCTTTTGTTAAATCTATAAAATATGTATATATCTTCTAGCATCATAAATATATATATGCACATTTATTTTCCTTTTGTATAATAGTTTAGTATAAGATTACCTGTCATCTGTAAGACAACAGATATCTCTCTCTTCAGGTCAGACTCTGCTCTACTTATTTATTTAGAGATTTAATTATAATCATGTTGAATGAGTGAATAACTTCTGAATATTTAATGGATAATTTCTACAACTATTAAATAAATAAACACATAATAGACTATTTGTTGGATTAATATTTGTGATTAACAGAAGACTTACATTTTTATATAGTAAATGAAGAATAGTTTTAAATGGCAAAATATATAACTAAATTAACAGTCTCATAACATATATAACATTACATATTTGTAAGGCATGGTAGCTTTTGGATATTTTTTTTGATGAATTTTAGGTATTGGTAGGTAGAGAGATATTATGGTAGTTTCTCTATTCCATAGGCAAACTAGGACTTTTGGTATCCATGACAGATTTTATTAGTAATATATATATAGTTACAGTTGTAGACTTATTTACGAGACTTAGTAGTTTAGTTTGTAGAAAGGAAGAATTAAAAATGTGGAATGTTAAGATAGTGCTGGAGGAATGCACTAGAGTCCTATATACAATTAAATTAACAAGTTAAATAAATGTGCTAGATTCCCTTTTAAAATAAATCTTTTTAAATACACAGTATGGGTAGTTTTAATCCATTATCTATTAATGTTGTTGTTTGTCTTTTCAGCTTTTCTTGGTTAGGGGTCGCCACAGCGGAACTCTGGTCCGCTAATGATTGGCAGTAGATTTTTATGGTGCCGAGTTGCCAGCCCAATGCCCAACCTTCAGCAAAGGCACGCCCATTTACGCATGTCTTCTGGAGGCCACTCAACAGTGGTGAGGACATGCAGACTCCATACAGAAGGCACTCCAGTCGAGAATCGAACAGGAGAACCTCTTGCTGTGAGGCAACAATGCTACCGCTGTACCACCACGGCACTTCTATTATCTATTAATGTAAATGGATTAAATAATAGCAACAAAAGGAAATCATTGATGAGAAATCTAAAATTAAATAGAGAAGACATTACTGCAGGAGACTCACTTGATAGATAAAGATGTACAATATATAAATAACTTGGGTTACAAAATATTATCATCTGCTTGTTTTAAGAAAAAGAATAGAGGAACTGCTATACCTTGGAGAAAATCTAATGTAATGCCTAAGGTCATGGAATCCATTAATGATCCCAAAGGAATGTATACATTTGTAATAATTAAATTTAGTGGCAAGCTCTATACACTAGGTAATTTTTCCTGGATCCCTGGAAGAGGTGCAAGAGTTGCTAAAGATCACAAACCTACTACAAAGTCATTGGAAGGGTAGTTAATTTTAGCAGGGGATTTCAACTGTATATCTAGTATAAAAGATACAAGTGAACAGAAGAAAGCAAAAATTCAGGCATCAGCTAAAGCACTAAACAGATGGATTAGTAATAATAACTTTGTAGATTTAATAGTAAAAGCAAAGGATAAGACAGTGGTCTTCACTCATTATTCTTGTGCGCATGGAATACAAACTAGAATTGATAGGATTTATGGCTCTACAGATTTACTTAATAAAGTGAATTATTTTAAAACTATTACTTATCTAATCATAATTCACTAAGTTATGATATACTAATGAACAGAAGGAAATTTCAGATTTACAGAATCCCAGTATGCATGATGAAATTAAAAGAATTTAAGAGTTACCTTAAGGAACAAATCAATTTTTTTTGTAATCTCTGATAACGGTCAGGTTAGTAAAGTTATATTATGGGACTCCTAAAACATGCACATTAAAGACAGAATGGGAAGATGGGCTAGTAATAAAAGAGTGGGACAAAAAGGGTTAGAAATGCAAGATGAAATATACAAACCAAGGTATGAGCAATAAACAAACTAGATAATACTGAAGTCATTATAAATTAATGATGAAATATCAGACAGTTTTACTCAAAGTGCAGACCGCTTTAGAAAAAATAAAATTGCACGGTTATGCAATGACTTAAATAAATATACATAGATTAGATAGCAGAAGTCAGATGTCAAGCAAAAAAGGCAAAAATCTATAATATCTGAAATCCTCACACTAACGAGCTTACTTCTGACATACAGAAAATGCTTACTATTTCTAAAGAAATTCCACAAGGATCTTAAAGATAAAAATAATTAACCCGATGATTAAAAACTGATAAGTATTTAAAGAAAAATATTACTAACAAACTTAATGACCAATAAATATCTCTGCTGAATAAGCCAATTACCTTAATAGAAGTTAAAGAAGCTTTAAAAAAAATAGAAAAATGCTAAAGCTCCAGGGTTAGACGGTGTAAATATGGAATTCTATAGTCTGCTTCCATTACATATTTTAGAATAACTGACATTTTCAGGAAAATTCAGTGACAAAATAATTCCTCCCTCATGGAAATTTTCTGAAATCTCACCTATACATAAACAAGGAAAGGATAATAAGTTAGTTTCCTCATATAAACCTATTCCATTATTAAATGAAGACTTAAAATATTTACTTCCATCTTCACTCAAAGATTAAGACATACAGTAGATTAATTAATATTAATAAAGATCAAAGTGGATTTATAGTCAATAGGTTAATGTAGGATAATATAAAAATGGCAGTACCTATCTTACATTTAGATTGACCCTAATTAGCTTAGATATTAAGATAGCTTTTGATATTGTAGACTGGAACTACTTGTTTAAAACTTTAGAAGAGTTTCCATTTTCAGAATAATTTATTGGCTTATTAAAAAAATCTGTAGAGATTCCAAAGCATATGTTAACATTTGATCATTTATTTCTTAAGGATTCACTTGAAACAAAGGCACAAAGCAAGGATGTCACTTGTCCTCTCTACTATTTGCATTCGTTATCAAGCCCTTGGCTAATAATATAAGAAGCAATGAAAAAATGATGGATTCTCATTTAACAAAGATTGTCAATCTAAAATACAGCTTTTTGCAGACTATATTTCACTAACTACAAGAGATTTATATTATTCAACTGAAGAAATAGAAGTATTGTTGCTCAAATTTAATAATAAAACTGAACCTTTAGTGTTAAATCAATGACTAGATAGTACATTTAAAAATAAATAAAAATATAATTGGAAAGGAAAATAACTAAAATATTTAGGAATAAAAATCCATCAAGATGTGAGTAAGACTACTGATAATTTTGAAAAAAAAAATAATGTAAGTATTACTTCTTATTAAAGATGGAATGATTTTTTTTCCTTTTGAGGACAGGTTAGTACTTATTAAAATGATTGTGTTTACCCAAGATTATTTATATATATATATATATATATATATATATATATATATATATATATATATCTATGTGTTCCATACACTAGATCGAATTTTCACCAATTCAAAATAGTACATGGAATGCTCACTGCAACGAAAGTGCACTTAATCGACAGTGCACTTATGCAAAGTTCAGTACAATGAACGGGTGCTGTACTGAACTTCCGTGCAGTACTCATGGACCTTAGGGTTAGGGCATGGGTCATGGTAAGGGGATAGCCCGTAGGGCTATCCCCTTACCATGACCTGTGATCTAACCCTAAGGTCTGTGATGACTGCAGCACAGTGAAGGACATAGCAGTGTCCTCCACTATGGTGCAGCAGTCACGAACCTTAGAGTTAGGGCATGGGTTAGGATAAGGGGATAGCTTTACTAACTATCCCCTTACCCTAACCCATGCCCAAACCCTAAGGTCCATGACTATCACACCATAGTGGAGGACATAGCTTGTTTTTTATGTCCGCCACTGTGCTGCGGTGTTTTCGGTGAAGTGCACTTACGCAAAAGTCCACTTTCGTTAAAGTGAACTTTCGCAGAAGTGAGGCTTCCTATTACAAGTTCAAAGTAGTGAACTCTCATTCTTGTAATATTAATTCATATATATATATATATATATATATATATATATATATATATAAAAATATATATATATATATATATATATATATATATATATATATATATATATATATATACATATTGCTTCAGAAGCTTTAATACCTGGCAAAAACTTAAGAAAATGGAAAACCATTAGCTTTATTCTTATGGTATCCTAAATAGTCGAGAATTCCTTATACAAATCATATAAGGTTATGGAAGTATGGTAGTATTAGCTTCCCAGATGTAGAATCTTATTCTATTACTGCAGATTTTAACTCTGTTATAATATGGATGGACTCAACTTACCCTAGTCGATAGAAATCCATTCAGGAGCAGATTATATTACATTTTTGTAAGTTTATCAAATATGATAAATTAGAAATATGTAACAACCCTTTCCATCTGGTTAATAAAATTTAGATGGAAATTAATTTATGCATATACAAAATCAATTCTTAAACCAGTTAAGAAATATGTTTTTAAAATACCATCAATATCAAAAATGGAAATTTTTGTGCTTTCCCATTGTACACACTTCTAGATTTAAGGAACAATGTTAAAATTAATTTACTAAAAAGGAATGGATTAGTATGATGATCTGATTGTTTTGAGAAAGGAAAAGCCAAGTTTCCAGAATATTTAATGAAATATTACAAGTTGGATGGAATCTGTTAACCAATTACTATTACTCATCAGTAAGAAATTAAATGAATTTGTAGATATGAGTGAAGAGAAACAGAACATTATTACCCCATTATATAAATACATGAATGCTATCATCAAAGGCAAATTGACCTACAAAGGAAGCTTGCAAAAATTATATAAGTTAATTACAAATAATAATTTTGATGCAAGATTCTGGAACTTTTTAGACAGTAGTAGACTGAGTGACTCAACAGATGGCAAGAATAAAACTTTGTTACTTAAATCGGTTAGTCAAACCAAGTTTATTCTGGAAAGATTTTATGTGGAAATATATAGAGAGAATGTTTGCTACTCCTTATAAAATATCTCTAAGTCTAGTAAAATTACTTCTTCAGTTTGTTGGAGATGTAGTAAAAATGTAAAAGCTGACTGGACACGCACATTCACAGACTGTTAAAAATTAAATGTATAATGTGAAGAGATAAGTATATTTTTAAGAGATTATGGTCTGATAATTGTTCTTTAACTAGATCAACAATTCTAACTAATGTTCCACTTGCTGCATCTGTAAAAGCCAAACAACAAAAAATTATTTTGGAGTCTTTTGGAAGTTGCTAGAAAAGTTATTACAAAAATTAGAAATTGAACTCAGTTCTTACATTCAAAGAATTTTTAAATTTAACAATACTATGTAAAACTGAAAAAGAAGTGATCAGAATAAGATCTATAATTCATACTACGACTTTTAGTGGTTGGGATCGCCTTAAAAGGTTGCTATTGAAATACCAAGACTCTTAATGGGCTAATTGTACAAGATTACTTTGATGATTCAATGTATTCCTAACACTGTATAACAGTATGTGATGCTGAAAGTTCTTCTCTCTTTCACCACTGCTATTCAACAACAAGCTTTCATCAGCCTTATTTCTGGACCTATCAAAGGCCTTTGATATGGTCGACCACCAATTACTTACACAAACACTTAAAACCATTTCTCTGGACAACCATGCTATTCACTGGTTCCTATCCTATCTCTGGACAACCATGCTATTCAATGGTTTCTAAGTGGTAGACAACAGGCTGTTCTATGGCAAGACAAATGATCCACCCTGCTACCTCTCACCCTTGGAGTCCCTCAGAGGTCTATCTTAGGTCCCCTACTCTTTTCTATCTTCATTAATAACCTTCACTCTGCCATCCCTGAAGCAGCCTGTATCCAATACGCCGATGACTCAACACTGATCTGTACGGCTTCCTCCCTGTCCAATTTGCAAACCTTAACCCAGAATACATTTCAAATAGTTGAAGACTGGCTCGCTAACCACTGTTTGCTTCTAAACACCAACAAAACTAAATTACTTCTCTTCACCCCAAATAGTAGGTCCACCCCTCTCTCCTTCTCCACAGCATCCAATAATGGCTCCTCTATCACTCCTGACACCCATACCAAGCTCCTAGGGGTAATAGCTGACAATCTCAAATTTCACTTGCACATCAACAAAACCATCAAAACCATTAATAAGAAGCTTGGTTCACTATATAGAAATAAATCCTTCCTAACCCCATTAGCTAGGATTGCTACCACCCACTCCCACCTACTCTCTACCCTTCTCTACACCTCCCCTATTCTGACTAACCTGAACAAAATGGAACTAAAACTGACTCACTGCTATAACCATATCGCCAGATTCCCCACTGGCTCCTCGTATGAGGTCCATCACTGCCAAAACCTTAATCTTCTAGGTTGGCTCAAATTACCTACTTTAATACAGTTCAACCTGCTCATTGCCACCCACAAAATACTATACAAACCTGAAAATACTCCAGCACTTACAAATATCATAAAACCATATCATAATCCCAGACCGCTTAGATCATCCAACAAACTACTGGGCCAAATTCAGAATGCTTCTAATTCAGCTGGAGATTCCCTGTTTGCCAACTTTGTTGGAAAAACATGGAATTCTCTTCCAATTAATCTTACTCGGGAACCCTCGCTAAACCTTTAAAAAAAAAAGGCCTCAAACAATATCTTATGGCACACTGACTCTGTCCCTGTACCAACCCTGACTAAGTCCTACCTTGCCCATCTCTCTCTATTCTTTAGTGCATGCCACTTCCATCCTGCACATCTTGCTTTAATACTGTTACCATTCATTTTTGTTTGACATGCAGCATAATTCTTGATATTCCCTTCTTTAAGACTACTGTGTATATAACTTCTAAATAGTCTCTATCTCATTAGTTTTTTTTTCTCTCTATCTAGATAAATATCCATTGCTGTTTAAATAATTCTAGCGTATAACCATTATTTTTACTCTATTCAATTTCTATATTGTAATCACTGTCAATCTTCTGTAGCCCCTTCTAAGGGGTCCCCTTTTGTATGTACTGTGCATACATTGTTGTTTCATAAGTTTGTTTATACTTGTAACTTGGCGCTTTTCTCCCTCTGCTTGTATCCAGTTGGACTATTCCGGTCAACAAATGTAAAATAATTCTCCCCTAAGAAGTCTATTATGATACTGAACATAGTGACAGGGACTTTAGTCGGTCTGTCTAAAGCATATGCTGGAGTCCCTTGAACTTCTTAGTTAGAAACCTCTGAGGTCTCTCCAATTGCAGCAGTTGCTTTGTATAGTACATGCTGAAAGGGATATTATACTCAATTATGGGTCTGATTAATGATATGTATAGAGGGATTACAACCTCCTTCGCTCTAGAGGCAAAGCCTTTGCTAATCAAGTGTGCTACGTAGAAAGCCTTCCTTACTACAATAGACACATGGTGGTCAAAGTCAAGGTTGCAGTTTACTTGTGATCCCAAATCTCTTACCACTTCATAGGTACATAGGGTATTGTTGTTAATTTGATAGTGTGAAGAGAGACTGTTTATACCAAGGGGAATGATGATGCATTTCCTTGTATTCAGTTTGAGATTGTGGCTAAGGCACCAGTTGTAGGTTTGTTCAAGACCCTCCTAAAGTATAATGACATTTGGAGATCCAATAATTGCACCTACTTTGCAATCATTTGCAAACTTGGTCAGCCACAGCTCCTTAGTTTTGGTCTGAATGCCTGAGAAGTATGTACCAAACAATAGGGGCCCAGCACTGACCATTGTGGCACCCCACTGGGGACAGGTCTGCTGGTTGATGTAGTCCCCACTTTGATAGTGTGTGACTGGTCCGTGAGCCAGTTGGCAACCCATTTTACAACAAAGGGGTTTACATTCAGTTTGCTAAGTTTACTGGTAATACCAAAGTGTGGAATTGTGTCAAAGGCCTTTGCCAAGTCGAGGTACACTGTGTGCACAGATTTGCCCTCATCAATGGCTCTGGTCACATTTTTGAAGAAATCCACCAGGTTTAACAGGTAGGATCTGCCCTTTATGAAGCCGAATTGGGTCAGATCCTGGGTTTGGAGGTCGCTTATGTCTTTATTTATGAGGTCCATGATGATACATTCCATGGCTTTACAGATGAGGCTGGTCAGACTTATAATTCCCTGGGTCTGATGCTAAGCCACCTTTGTAGAGGGGAATAACTGTTGCTGTTATCCATTCCACAGGAACAAAGCCTGTGGTTAGGCTCTGACTGAATAGGGTACTTAATTGTGATGCTAGTTCAGATTTTAATTTGTTTAGAAGACAGCCTGAGATGCCATGAGGTCCCATGCAAGCTGTGTTTTTTGCATTAGACAAGGCTTTAATGACCTGGTCTTCAGATATTTGTGATAACTTTGGAGGGGATAAGGGAGTGAAATTTTTACCAAATCTGTCCACTAGCATAGCAGGTTATCCACCTCTGAGGAATCAGTGTGTGTGATACCTTTAATCACATGCTTGGGTCCTACCTTTTAAGCTATGTATGTAGCTATAAAAGGCATTATGGTTATCCTTGGCTGTGATTGCTAAGTTCTTTTTCAAAGTTACCTTTAGAGCAGCGGTCCCCGACCACTGGGGCACAGACTGGTACCGGGCTGTAGATCATTTGGTACCAGGCTACACAGAAACTTTTAGGCAGGGAGTATAAACAAAAAAGTGAACGTGTGTATGTATATAAATGTGTGTGTGTGTGTGTGTGTGTGTGCTTATGTTTCTGTGTGTGTGAGAACGAATGCGTGTATGAAAGCAGAGAAGACAGAGTGACAGCGATCTTGTGTGAATGAATGCGTGTATGAATGCAGAGGAGACTGTGTGTGTGAGAGAGAGAGATCAAGAGACAGTGAGAGTGATCCTGTGTGAGTGAAAGCATGTACGAAAGCAGAATGTGTGTGTGTATAAGCAAAACAGGCTGCACGTGTGTACGAGAGAGTGAACAGTGAGATAGAGACATTATTTTACACTTGCTACGCAGAGCTTTTGCTGTTTAGCGAGTGTAAAATAAAAAATAAAATGGAAAAAAGTGTCTGTGTGCACGAGTGAATGCTTGCATGAAAGCAGAACAGACTGTGTGTGTGTGTCTGTATGCATTAGAGAGAGAGAGAGAGAGAGTGTGTGTGTGTGAGAGTGAGTGTTATCCCTGGCAACAGCAGCAGCATCAAATAAGAGGTTTGCGTACCTCTCGACCATACCTCTCAACTTCTCACACAACTCCTCTGAACAGAGCACAACCTCTGGGCACAAAAACTCTGGACAAAGCCAAAAATAATAGGGAACAAAGCCCCAAAAATAGGAACAAATTTTAAATATTACTCTTACAAACTTAGAATGGACAAAAATATGAGGTAAAAATCTGGATATTCTGTGAAAATCTGAACAGTTGAGAGGTATGACAGAGCTAAGTATAATAGGGACAGATTTTAAATACTGCTCTTATAAACTTAGAAAGTTGCTAAATTCAGAATAAGGTTTCCATTAGGTTTGCTATCTTTCGATCATACCGCTCAACCTCTCTCACAATAAATCTGGACAGAGCCACAATTAAGAGAGACATATTTAAATATTGCTTTTATAAGCTTAGACAGTTGCTAGAATAAGCACTGAAAACCCTAGTTCCATTTCGAACACCCTATCTTTGTGACGCAAGGTTTTCTACAATGACAGCAACCAAAAGAAAATTACAGAGTAGACTGGACATAAGGAACACACCTCAGGTGTCATTGTCTCCCATCACCCCTAGATGGGACCATCTCAATGCAAGCAAACAAGCTCAGGGCTCCCAGTGATTCTGCATTATGGTGAGCTGTATTTACTATGCACTTCATTATGCTTTATTTTTATGCAGGTGCGACAATTGGTCCATGTAAAATTATCTTACATGAAACCAGTCCTTGGTGCAAAAAAAGTTGGAGACCACTGCCTTAGAGAACTTGATATTTAGTCTTATTTGCCTGCTGAGGCTGAAGAGGGTGCTTTTCCATTGTTGGGACCCTGCTTTAGTTTTCTTAGACAGCAACTTTCTGAGTTTGTTGCAAAGTTTGTTAATGCTTGATGTCCACCAAGGTGGCTCTTTTTTTTCTTTTTTTCTTTTTTTTTTTTAACTTAGGGCTCTGGTTTTGATTCTCTCTCGAACAGCAGAGTATATAAACTTATACAAGTGATTGTACAGGGCTTTAGTGTAGTTACCACTTCCAGCTGGGGCTGGGGCTTGGAATGCATTTATACCTTCCACTACGAGGGTATAGTTTGCTTTAATAAAGTTTTTTTTAGTCTGACTTCAACCTTTGAGAGTTCTGATGTTAGTGTCAGTTTGAAGGTGACTGATTTGTGGTCAGATTTAACTAATTAGGATCAGACAGTTGCAGTGGTGCATCTGTTTGTCATGTTACTGAGGACCAGATCTAGTATATTTGTACCTCTTGTTTGGGTTTAAACAATTTGTTCCAGAGCATTTGAGTTAATAAAGTCAAGGAACTTTTGTGCCAGTGAGTTAGGACTAGAAAAGGTTTCCCAATTGATGGTGGGATAAGTGAAATCCCCCACGACAAGAGTGTTTGGCAATATTTGGATTGAATCCAGTTTGGTCAAGTAGGCCTCATGTGTGCATCATGATCCATGGAGGGGGATCTATATCTATGACTTGAATGAGGGTCTTACCCACAGTAATATGAACTTGGAGCAACTCCATGGAGTAACTCCATGGAGTTGTCCAGTCTAACTAGTCAGGAGGTGAATTTAGCTCTAACATAGACAGAAACACCTCCTCTTTTGGTTCTCACACATTTGTTTTGCAGTCTGAAGGTGTGGAAGGCACTGTAGCCTTGCAAGGCTTGGATACTCTCTGAGGCCTCAAACCAGGTTTCTGTGACTGCACAGACATCTACATCCTTCAGTGATGACAGTGCTTCCAGGGTGTGCAGTTTTTAGCAGCATAATCCTTATTTTGTTATGGTTGGCAATTTTCACATCGGCAATTTTGTTTTTTTGATCTTGCCTAAAAAGTAACTATGGGGAGGTAAGAGCCTTTGCCAGCAGCTGAAAGCCTAGTGGTGCCAGCTGCAAACTGTATCTGGAAAAGTAGCGAGGTTGGTCAACCACGTCATCCCAGGTTGACAAAAAATGGATCCCCTTCGAATGACACCAAAAGCTAAGCCAATTATTGAAATCGTTCTTTTTTTTATGCTGTGGCATCATTACAGGTGTGGGTAATATGCCACTAAAGGCTAGGGACACACCTGCCTGGGACACATACTCGTACAGCTTAATCATGTACTCTCTTCATAGAGACAGTGAGATATGCCTCAGGTCATTCACCCCAACATTAGCTATGACAGAGTCATAACAGTACTTGTTGCCAAGAGACCTGAGTACATGTGTGATGTAATGAATCCTGGCACCAGACAGGCAGCTGACCATGACTTTTCTCCTTAGCTAACCCGGTGAGTCGGAAATCCATGTGTCTAACTATGGAGTCCCCAATGACAAGAAAATTTGTTCTTTTTTTTGAGTGTTACACCTTAATAGCTTGGTAGGTGAGACACTGATGTTGCTGTGTGTCTTGGGTACTGTGGGAACTGTGCTAGTTGTAGCAGTCTTTTTTGGAGGTCTCTGGTGTTTCGGTAAGCTTTTTGTGAGAACCTCTACTTATGCTGATTTATGTGTTGGATATGTACTATGTGTATGGGTAGTGATACTATGTGCATGAGTA